>NW_027286822.1:2500-25000 GCF_022747635.1 Hetaerina americana
TTAAAAATATAATAATAATAAAAACTATAAAATAAAATACCCCGAGAACCTCAATTTTTTTATCATTTTTTTTCCAATGTTTTTCAAAGGCATTAAATAAAAAAATTATTTTCTAAACTACGTGACTTTAAAGCAAGTCCATAAATTCAAATCTTTTCAAACCCAACCTCCCCAAATGGTCACCTTAATTGACAAGAACCAATTTATTCACCGTGGGAACCGGCTTCTACGCAATTCCACGCAGCTACCGAGATGCGGTCGCCCCGGCTACGGTTGCCATGGCACCCGGAATTAATCATTCAAAGCGCCCGGAGACGGGGCATATCCCAGCATCCCGACTCTTACCTTAATCTATTACCCTACCGGATAGGTATTACACTCTCAGAGGGAAGCCAGCGGAGTTATTGTTCAATTGAATACTTCGACAATCAACCCAATGAACACGTGCAAACTAGTTAGTCGGTTGTCACGACAACGGCAGCATTGTTTACCTCGGTTAAGGCTACGCAAGTAAAACTCTGGTTAATCGTTAATTTAATCAATAATCAATATTTTAGGCAATAATCGATAATTTAATCGATTATTTTTTATTAAATCGATAATCGAAATCCTAATTGATAAACGGTTATGTTAGCGTTTATCGATAGTACTTTTGGTAATCGATAAATGCATCGAATATCGATAATTCAATCGATACATCAATTAAAAATTCGATGTATTTGGAATTTTTTCAAATTTTTTTTTACATTTTTAACGTTCTTTGTGGAGAGAATTAATTTTATTATGACGAGGATGGTCCAACTATGTCTATTTAAGTTGTATACATGTTTAAATGTAGTTTATAGCCGTATTTCATTCGCCATGTCGTTCAATACGGTTGATAGTTTCGATTTAAAAGATATTTAGAATTGGCTATATATATCATTGTATATTGACAAAATATGAGCCAATTTTAATATTTATAAATTAATTTAAAATATTGATATATTTGTGATCAAAAATTAAATTTCTAAATTACGTCAAAGTCGATATATCGACCGTATATTAATATGGATTATGATAAATGTATTAAAACAGTTATAATTATCGAAAAAATCGATAATTATATATATATATATATCGTTATTAAATCGTAATTTAAAATTTGTTTCAAGATATACTGAGAGAGAAATCAATATATCGATATATCGTTCGGAAACCAATTGAAAATCGATGCATCGTTCAGCAAAAAAATATCGATTAAAATAAATAAATCGATTAAAAACCCATTAAACAATAAATATCGATAAAATTAACATAATTAACTCGATTGCAATAAACAAATAAATGTCAACACGACGTCATACCGCACACGCTCCAGAGGAGGCATCTATCGGAGCAAGACCAAACCATAACGAAAGACGACCTCGAACAAAAGACACGCGAACAGCGCCGCGAATTTTTTATTTCTTCGCCACGAATTTCCTCGCAGTTTTTGCAGGAGAAAAAAAAAAGAATGTGAAACGAGGCGTGACGTAAACTGGAATGCTGGAGGGTGTGGAAATTGTCTGGAGAGATCCAATGTCAATGCCTGGAGTTAACTGGAGTGGAAACATAAGACAATCGTGGGCGTGTTCAAGATATCCCAAGGGCGCTAACGTGTAATATATATATTTTATATATATATATATATATTTATACACACTTATTCATTCAAATGGAAATATGAGTTTAGTTTTACGTGGTGCATATATATATATATATATATATATATATATATATATATATATATATTAATGCAATTGGCCGGCAATTTCTTTGGTCATCGTTCCCTTTTCCTTTCCGATGACTGGTTGGCGTTGGCGGGTGAGGATGAGATTGCGCCCATCCGCTTTCATTTTTTTTCCCCTTCCCCCCCTTCCACTTTAACTCCCACGTGTTCCGCCAATTAACGTGCCGGCGCCGCTCGGGTTCAGACTCGACCAATCAGCTGGCGACGGAATGGCGCCGGCGTCTATTATTCATGGCAGGGGGACGGAGGAAGAAAGATTAGGGCCTCCTTAGTCTTCTTTCTACACTTCTGCTTATATATATATATATATAAATATATATATATATATAGTCTCTCTCGAAGAATATATATATATATATATACATATATATATATATATAGTCTCTCTCGAAGAATATATATATATATATATAAATATATATATATATATATATATATATACATATATAACGCCATAAAACACACTTATATAATCGATATTAATTATATCGGCTCTTATCGATTGTATTCAGCACGTATAAACAACTCTCTTGGCCATTTTTGAGGTTATTATGACTGTTTACGAGATGCCTATCCTATTGTTCATTTTTTTCATACCCTTTGTCGTCAAAAATTGAAATTCACTACTAGCGACTAATCAGCATATCAAGTGTTTACGTTGTAGTTGATTATTTCCGGATATTTCAACAGATTCCGTTACCTTTAGAGTTTTCCTATGATATGTTTCCTTAATTTATAGTAATCGTATTTTTTTACGGTAGGTCTTTCATTGAAAATATTTTCGGAGTTTCTTATTGAGTTGGTTAAGGGTTTTTTTCAAGTAAGGATTATTTCGTTTTTAAATCGTGTTTTTTCGTATATTTTTACAGATAACCAAAGCTTAGAGTTTTTTTCATGTACTGTTTTGTTATTTAGCCTAATCGGAGGGGTTTTAGATTATTTTTTCGACCAAAATATTGTGGAATGTTATAGTGAGAAGTTTATATGTATTCCACATATATTTTAACTTGGATAAATTCGGTTAAAATTGTGTTTTTATCGAATATATTAACAGAATCTGATGGGTCAGGGACCAGTTTATATCGAATTTCAGTTTTCTTATGTATAGTACAAAGTGTTATTGTCCATTTAGGCGTCGCAAAGTTGTCGTGATGTATTTAAAACTAAGAGTTAAACCCCGGAAAACATAACACATCGCAAAACCAAATTAGTATTAGTATTAGTTAAATAAACCGAACAACTGTCCAGTCAAAAGACTCATCTTAACACTTAGCTTGAGTGAACTCTATCCATTGAGGACACTCGAAGAGAGTCTGGGCAAGGGGGATGCTCTGAAGCATGAGGGGCGGCTAGGGGCGGTTGTCCTTCCCCAAAGGAAACATCGTTCACGACGTGTGTCTACCTCGGAGGGTTTCGTTTCTAGGAAATCGTCTTCCAAGGAACATGGTCGGCTTTCGTCTGTTCTTCTTCTTGAAAGGGGGGCCCTCTCTGGTCTAACCGACAGAACCCCTCTCCCCTCCCCCCCCCCCCCTAAGGGCCCACAAGTGGGGAAGGTCCCTCCTCGTGTTACGGCCGCTTTAATCTCCTTCCTGTCTCAACGCCTCTGCGGCGAGGAAACTCCCTCCCTCTCTCTCTTTTCATTCTTGGGCGAAGTTCTTCGAGACGTTTTCACGGAAGGCGAGATGTAGCCATTCTCCTAATGTGTAATAGATGTATTAAGTATGTAGTCGAGAACCCTAACCTCAGCTGCTAAAAGACTCGTGTGGGTATATATATATATATATATATATATATATATATATATATATATATATATATATATATATATATTTATGTGTTTTTATATTGTTTGTTGCTCTCCGTTTTGTTTTTCGGATCTTCCGTGTTACGTCGACGATATCATCTATGTATGTATATATATATATATATATATATATATATATATATATATATATATATATATATATATATATATATATATATATATACCCATTGCATATTATGCTTTACGATAGTCTTAAGGCTTTACGCTTTTTCTTATTGTTTACGTGTAAATAAACACAGAAGCCATGTTTTGGTAGCCCATAACCTAGTAACGGAATTGAAATTTGTTTATTACCCTTTTATTTCGTCTCACGGGATCTTTCTGGTTGATTAGTGACTACCCAAAGCATCCCACTCAATGCCCTCATGCCCTCCAGCAATGGCTACCGAATCTAATTCCCATCAACCGCTTAATACATTCGTTTTATAATGATAAATTCCCTCTGACACACGCGGTAATGGATTCCAAAACACGAAACGGAAAACCATTTAAAAGAAATGAAGGCAGTCTCACATGTCACACAACAAACGAATAAACATTTCCTTGGCAACCAAATTAAATGCCCAAAGTCACAGCGAACGAAAAAGTTTTCGTCGCCATTAAACATGTGACGTATTCTATCGATGACGAAAGCAAAGAAACGACCAATTAAAAGCGTCTCCCGCTGTTGCCATGGGTGACCGATTTGTTTACGAACAACGCCATAGTTGTCTCGTGAAAAACGTGAATTGTTAAGTTGGACAGTTGACGAACCAAATTCGCATAAGGAAATTCAGTTTAAATCGGAAAAACTTTCTTCGTATTTTTTTTAACTATGTATTCAAAAATGCATTGAAACGTCAAAAACAAATGAGTTTAAAGTCAGTAAAAGGTGAAATTCAAAAGGGAAATGTTGATTTTAATAATAAAATTGGATTATCAAAAATTTTCTATATTCAATGCAGTTTTCAAAGTCTCGGATACGTGGGACACTAGTATGGATATATTAATAATATGTATCTTAAGCAGATAAGCTTGCACAGAAGGAGTAAACAAATTATTATTAAAACTAGAACCTCTAGTAAACATATTAGATACGAAAAAGCTTGAAAAAAGTACCTATGAAAAATTTTTACGTGGCTCGGAAACTTGGTCTCCGCGAAACCAAGAAATGCGTTGATTGTTGGGTTTATTTGAGATAATAAGGATACGTGGAGGGAATTAGGAGAAAGGTGAAATGGAGAGAAAGGATGTAGTTATGGCCGTGACAACATGGGATTATATTTATTAGTTGTTTGATTGGGGGAAAATTCAAAATGGGATCGGAAACGTGGTTTAGGTGGATGTAATAATAAATAGGGGAGGAGATAATACTTGGTACTCTGTGATATATTGGAGAAATTGGGTTGAATTTTAGAGGTCAGTTGAATGCAGATTAAGCTAAAACAGGTGATAGAAGACATATCTCAATTGAAAATGAAATCTAAAGTATGTATACGTATATAATGACGTAGTTTATGTGTTTATTACCGGCAACAGGGTATCCAGTGTCAGTTTATTAAGGGCTTAAGGGTATTAGAAGTATGTAGAACCAGGGTAAATGGTATAATTAATCTGATAACAGTTTTAAAAAATGTCTAAAAATGAATTATAAAACTATACATAGCTTGAATTAATGTCTTATTTGCGATGAATTAGTGAAATATTAGTGATAATTTAAACTCTAAATATAATGTTGTAAAACTTTTTTCCTCTTTTACAGGTAAGTGCAGATACGTCGTGTATTCCTTAAAAGTTGGCATTTGTTGGGTGAGTCTAATTTCACGTAATTTTTCCGTGGATAAATTAACATAAAGTTGGATAAAGTTGGATAAAGTTAGATAAAGTTGGATTATTTGTTGGATAAGAATTGGATTGATTAATTCAATAAACCTTTTGTTTAAAATATACGTGACTTTTCCTTAAAAGTTGGCATTTGTTGGATGAGTTAAAATTTCACGTCATTTTTCCGTGGAAAAAATGAATATAATGTGGGATTAAGTTGGATCGTTTGTTGGATAAGAATTGGATTGAATAATTCAATGAAGAATTTGTTTAAAAGATACGTCATTTTTCCTCAAAGTTGGCATTTGTTGTATGAGTTAAATTTCACGTAATTTTTCCGTGGATAAAATGAATATAATGTTGGATTAAGTTGGATTGTTTGTTGGATAAGAATTGGATTGAATAATTCAATTAAGAGTTTGTTTAAAAGATACGTCATTTTTCCTCAAAGTTGGCATTTGTTGTATGAGTTAAATTTCACGTAATTTTTCCGTGGATAAAATGAATATAATGTTGGATTAAGTTGGATTGTTTGTTGGATAAGAATTGGATTGAATAATTCAATGAAGAGTTTGTTTAAAAGATACGTCATTTTTCCTCAAAGTTGGCATTTGTTGTATGAGTTAAATTTCACGTAATTTTTCCGTGGATAAAATGAATATAATGTTGGATTAAGTTGGATTGTTTGTTGGATAAGAATTGGATTGAATAATTCAATGAAGAGTTTGTTTAAAAGATACGTCATTTTTCCTCAAAGTTGGCATTTGTTGTATGAGTTAAATTTCACGTAATTTTTCCGTGGATAAAATGAATATAATGTTGGATTAAGTTGGATTGTTTGTTGGATAAGAATTGGATTGAATAATTCAATGAAGAGTTTGTTTAAAAGATACGTCATTTTTCCTCAAAGTTGGCATTTGTTGTATGAGTTAAATTTCACGTAATTTTTCCGTGGATAAAATGAATATAATGTTGGATTAAGTTGGATTGTTTGTTGGATAAGAATTGGATTGAATAATTCAATGAAGAGTTTGTTTAAAAGATACGTCATTTTTCCTCAAAGTTGGCATTTGTTGTATGAGTTAAATTTCACGTAATTTTTCCGTGGATAAAATGAATATAATGTTGGATTAAGTTGGATTGTTTGTTGGATAAGAATTGGATTGAATAATTCAATGAAGAGTTTGTTTAAAAGATACGTCATTTTTCCTCAAAGTTGGCATTTGTTGTATGAGTTAAATTTCACGTAATTTTTCCGTGGAAAAATGAATATAATGTTGGATTAAGTTGGATTGTTTGTTGGATAAGAATTGGATTGAATAATTCAATGAAGAGTTTGTTTAAAAGATACGTCATTTTTCCTCAAAGTTGGCATTTGTTGTATGAGTTAAATTTCACGTAAATGTTCCGTGGAAAAATGAATATAATGTTGGATTAATTTGGATCGTTTGTTGGATAAGAATTGGATTGAATAATTCAATGAAGAGTTTGTTCAAAAGATACGTCATTTTTCCTCAAAGTTGGCATTTGTTGTATGAGTTAAATTTCACGTAATTTTTCCGTGGATAAAATGAATATAATGTTGGATTAAGTTGGATCGTTTGTTGGATAAGAATTGGATTGAATAATTCAATGAAGAGTTTGTTTAAAAGATACGTCATTTTTCCTCAAAGTTGGCATTTGTTGTATGAGTTAAATTTCACGTAATTTTTCCGTGGATAAAATGAATATAATGTTGGATTAAGTTGGATTGTTTGTTGGATAAGAATTGGATTGAATAATTCAATGAAGAGTTTGTTTAAAAGATACGTCATTTTTCCTCAAAGTTGGTATTTGTTGTATGAGTTAAATTTCACGTAAATTTTCCGTGGAAAAATGAATATAATGTTGGATTAATTTGGATCGTTTGTTGGATAAGAATTGGATTGAATAATTCAATGAAGAGTTTGTTTAAAAGATACGTCATTTTTCCTCAAAGTTGGCTTTTGTTGGGTGAGTTAAATTTCACGTAATTTTTCCGTGGAAAAAATGAATATAATGTTGGAAATAAGTTGGATCGTTTGTTGGATAAGAATTGGATTGAATAATTCAATGAAGAGTTTGTTTAAAAGATACGTCATTTTTCCTCAAAGTTGGCATTTGTTGTATGAGTTAAATTTCACGTAATTTTTCCGTGGATAAAATGAATATAATGTTGGATTAAGTTGGATTGTTTGTTGGATAAGAATTGGATTGAATAATTCAATTAAGAGTTTGTTTAAAAGATACGTCATTTTTCCTCAAAGTTGGCATTTGTTGTATGAGTTAAATTTCACGTAATTTTTCCGTGGATAAAATGAATATAATGTTGGATTAAGTTGGATTGTTTGTTGGATAAGAATTGGATTGAATAATTCAATGAAGAGTTTGTTTAAAAGATACGTCATTTTTCCTCAAAGTTGGCATTTGTTGTATGAGTTAAATTTCACGTAATTTTTCCGTGGATAAAATGAATATAATGTTGGATTAAGTTGGATTGTTTGTTGGATAAGAATTGGATTGAATAATTCAATGAAGAGTTTGTTTAAAAGATACGTCATTTTTCCTCAAAGTTGGCATTTGTTGTATGAGTTAAATTTCACGTAATTTTTCCGTGGAAAAAATGAATATAATGTTGGATTAATTTGGATCGTTTGTTGGATAAGAATTGGATTGAATAATTCAATGAAGAGTTTGTTTAAAAGATACGTCATTTTTCCTCAAAGTTGGCATTTGTTGGGTGAGTTAAAATTTTACGTAATTTTTCCGTGGATAAAATGAATATGATGTTGGATAAAGTTGGATCGTTTGCTAGGATAAAGGATTGATGAATTCAATAAAGAGTTTGTTGAAACTAATTTAAAGAAACATTTGGCGGTGATAACACATTAAGCAAAAGAATTCCGATGTCCTATTCGTGACGAAAAGAAGAAATGTCAATCAAATATCAAAGATAACCGTAATATATGTCGTAAATATAGTCGTAATAAGATCAAATTCGAATTAACAAGATTCTAATACGTTTAAAAAAAAACAAATCGGACTTCGATGTACACGAAAATCATCTATACTTTCACGTAATCTGTTTTTTTGCTTTTATCTGATAGTTTCTTCCGAAAAAAAAATTGAGAAATTGACCAAATGTAGACCATGGCATGCCTCTGGAATTGCTCAGACGAGCTTATAATGTCAACAGATAGCTTCTAACAACATTTCTAATTGGATCTATTTGAGTTAATATTTGTTAGAATAGAAGATTTTGTCACGAAATTTATTTTTTTAAAAGGGATTCTGTTTTTTTAAGGCCCTAAAAAAAGTGTTCTTCTTAATAAACTTATTAAACTGTACCCGAAACATGTTTCTCTGAGTATATACGATAAGTATTAACTTAGTTTAACATTAAAAGCTAAGTTATAACTGGATAAGAATCGTATTTCACACTTAACTCAATACGAGGTCGATTCTAAAAGTAAGTTCTCCTGTTTTTTCATGAAAAAATGTATCTGTCTCAACTTTGCGCACATCGTATGGAAAGGTTGAGAATTTAGCTATGCTTCTACATAGTCGCCCTGACGATCAATCATTTTTTGCTTCATTGTAAGGAGTATATTTTACAAATACAGGCGTCGTAACTATAATGCACACGCGCTTGTATAGACCACAAATAGAAACGGATTAGCAAGATCGGGCAAAAAAGTAGAATAATTTGCAGTTCTTTAAGCTTCAAAATAATGAATTTATTCTCCAACATAGTCGTCCCAACATTAAGGCTCCCAACATTTCTCTCCCAACATTTAACAACTTTCATATTTTTTCCGGCATTGACAAACTCTTCAGACTTTTCTCGAATCCACTTGATTTATCCACAGCTGTGCTTTCATCTCATCATCGTCCGAGGTGTAATGATTATTACCCTTTGAGTTATGTCTCTTTGAGTTGATAAGGAAACGTGTAGAATAACGTTTTAATATTCCAAGATGTATGTCGAATATATAGTCGTAATTATAACAAATACGTTTAAAAAAAGGTCTGACTTCGATCTACACGAAAATCAACTTAACTTTCACGTACTCCGTGTTTACTGTGTCAAGTTTTTTCGATCTTTAAGCGTTCCGGAACACAGTTCTCTTAACAATTACCAAGACGTATAATAGGTTTTTTTATAATTGTACGTTTTCTTTGATTTATAATTATTAAGCAGAACAAACAGTTCATATTAAGAACATCTTAACAATTAAAAAAAAACATTGAAAAAATTTAAATAAATAAGAATTAAATTTGACTTAAAGTCAAATATATATATATAAATATATATATATATATATATATATATATATATATATATATATATATATATATATATAATACACAGTAACACACAATATAGAAACACAAAAAAAGAACACTCACACGTTTTTTCTTGATATTTCGAAGGAAGCAATCCGTCTTCCTCTGAAGATATACAGGTAGAAGTAATGGATTGCTTCTTCCATTCCATTACTTCTATATCTTAAGAGGAAGACGGATTGTTTCCGTCGAAATATCAAAATACGTGTGTGTTCTTTTTTTGTTTCTATATTGAGTGTTACTGTGTATTGTACTATTCGGCACTTCCGTGTTACGTCTACGAAAGCACATATATATATATATATATATATATATATATATATATATATATATATATATATATATATATATATATATATATATATATATATATATATATATATATATATATATATATACATACTACCTTGATCAAAAATTTCCCGGAATTTATTCAGAAAATTAAAAATACAAGTATATTCATCTAAATCTATATTGTCCCCTTCAAAGTAATCCCCATCGACTGCAACACACTTATGCCAGCGCTTGATCCAATCCTCGAAACATTTTTTATATTCGGTTTTCGGTATGTCCATCAGTGCTTCCTGCGATTTTTCCATCACTTCCTCTCGGCTGCTAAAACGCGTTCCCCGTAATGGTTTTTTAACTCGATTGAACAGAAAGAAGTCACAGGGAGCCAAATCAGGTGAATTCGGTGGCTGTTGGATGGTATTTGTTGCATTTTTCGTCAAAAAATTACGAATAATGATAGCACTGTGCGACGGTGCGTTATCATGGTGCAAAATCCACGAGTTTTCTGCCCACATTTCTGGTCTCTTTCGGCGAATTGCTTCACGCAAACGTCTCACAACGCCCAAATAATACTCTTTGTTTACTGTCTGGCCTTCTGGCAAAAATTCATGATGCACTACACCGTTGTAATCCATGAAAACCGTCAGCATTGCCTTCTTTTTTGACTGAAAACGACGTGGTTTTTTGGTCTCGGCTCATTTGGTGAACGCCATTCACTTGCCTGATGTCTGGATTGCGTGTCCTACTCATAAACCCACGTCTCGTCTCCAGTAATGATCCTTTTGATGAATGTGGGATCGGATTCAGCCTCGCAAATCATGTCTTTTGCGACGTCAACACGGTCTCTTTTTTGCATGAAATTGAGGTCTTTTGGAACCAACTTTGCTGCTACACGACGGAAACCCAAATCATTAACCACAATGTCTTGGGCGGATCCATAGGCAATGTTCAAGTCCTCCGCTATTTCTCTGATGGTTAATTTGCGGTTATTGACCAACATTTCTTTTACTTTATCAATTTTTTCACCGACTTTCGATGTCGATGGTCTGCCACTGCGTTCATCATCTTCGATTGACTCACGACCACTTCTGAACCGCTCGTGCCACTGGTAAACGACCGTTTTTTTTAGAGAATCGTTGCCGAAACACTTTTCCAACATTTCCAACGTCCGTGCGCCACTAAATCCGTTTTTTACGCAAAATTTAATACAAGTTCGTTGTTGCAAATTTAAATCCATTTCTGAAATTGTAAAAAATCGCCAACACACACAGAGATAGATGTACTCTTGGCTACGTAACTTTTGCAAATGTCAAGTTATGACACTAAGATTTAAAGGGAATACCAACAACAGATGTACCAATTTAACAAAAAAAAACAGAACTCAAATCGGAACGATGGGAGCGCCACACGGTGGTTATTCCGGGAACGTTTTGATCAAGGTAGTACATATATATATATATATATATATATATATATATATATATATATATATATATATAGACATATTAATAACGGCTTAAACATTGATAATCATAGAAAGCTAAAAAAAGACGTAGCCAGAAAGGAAACACAAGAAAGACGAAGGGCGAAAAGTCCATTAAAAAATAATTTATTTTCTTAAAGATGTTAGTCTTCCTTACTCACATCAATATGATTTTGTTGTCTATACCTTCTTCAAAGTACTCTCTCTGTCAATTCGTGGCTATCAATACCTACTTCTTATTATTATTATATATTCCATCTTCTTCTTCGTCTTATATTCATTTCCACTATTTACATTCTTCTTTAAACTATCCTACCTTCAAATAGATCGACAATCTTATTCCAATGCCATAGGGATAGGTTTTTCTAAGATTCAAAATTTGTTACGTTTGGAGAATGTTGGCTGAAATTTAAATTTTGTTGTAAGGATATCAGTTTTTTATTGGCTAATCTTGAGTCATTTTAAAATATTTACTTAGTTAAACAGGGTATGGATCTTACTTTTAAATCCTAGGGTTCTTTCAATGTTGTTTTTTTAAAATACGAAAGCATCAGAGCCTATTCTTAAAATCAAACCGTAACATATGTTTATTCTAATTCATGTTTACGACTTTCAAATTCATTTTTTATCATTACAAGTCGTGTTTATGAAGATATAATCAACTTAATTACTTTAAGATATACCTCGTAATATCGTCTTAACGATAGGATACATTATAAATAGAAATTTGTAGTGAGTTTTTAAGAAAACGTAAGTTTAATCCAGATGAGACGGTGTTGGAAATGCTTAGCACTGGTCTTCCAACTAGCTCATCCTCCCCGGTAATGGGTACGGAAACCCCACCCCTAAACTAATCCCACAAAAGAACAGACGCACACCTCGTCGGCGACCCATTGACTGACCATATAATGACCGCTACCACCAAAGGAAGTACCCCAAGAGGGCTTTCCTTAGGTCCCACCCACTGAAAACACCCCCAAATTCGGCTCTTTTGAGTAGGGATGGACTCGTAGGGGTTTTGGGGGTGGGTTGGTAAGGGTTGGGACCGTCGGTCCCTCTTAACAAAACCATCTGAGTGACCTCTTTCACCCCCTCCTTTCAGTGCCTCCGGGTGGGAAAAACCTGGGGCTCCCCAAAGAGATATATTCTCCAACGCCCCCACACACACATAAGAAATCAACCCAGTTGTCAAGTGAGGGTGGAAGAGGTTGCCCGGGGGTGGAAGGAACGAGGGTGAAGGGACCGCAAGTCATTCTCAGGGTGGCTCACACCCCCCTTAAGGCCCCTAACGAATTATCTCCTCATGATTAGCCCCTGTGGGGCAGAAGACTTAACAGAACCCATATGAGGTCTTCTAAGATTTTGGCTTCCGTCTTTCAAGTGTCTTTGTGTGGTTAAATCAAGCTTCTAGATTAAATTAAAGATCGCGGTTGACTTAATTAAACTCTTGTAGTTTAGTTCCTTTAATGGAAGCTTTATAAATGTTAATATACAAGGGTAATCCCAGAAATAACCGTCCAACCAAGGGAAAAACCGGAAAAATATCGGGGAAAATTTTCAAATAGAAGTCGTGTTTGAATTGGGTTTTTAGAATTGTTCTATTTGGACGTTGTTGGGTCAATGTTGGCATTGTTTTAGAGTCAATGTCGTACCTGTATTACTGTAGGGTTAATACGGACGCGGGGTAGAGTACGGCCCGCGTGCCTAGTACGCCCCGCCGACATTACCTCGTCGATGTCCCGCATGGTATCCAGAAGCAAGTCCCCCGGAACTAACGGGAGAAATTTACACAGAGAAAGAGTTTAGTTTGAGCGCTTTCTCTCGTTATATACAAGTAAAAACTCAATTTTTACAACATTACTGTGTTAATCGAACTACAAGCTACAATTAGACATGTAGATCATCACGATAAGGCGTGTGGCAGTGGGTGTAAAACACATAAAACCATCGGAGGAGTTAATCTAATGTTTTTATTGTGAAAACCGTCATTTTTTGTGCTTTTCAACGCATAAAAAAGAGGTTTCCTATTTTAAAACAATAATTATTACTTTTAAAAGATAATATATGCATTTATTAAAAGTAAATACTACTTTTTAATGCCTTTTTAATGCAATAAAGAAATCGTATAGAATAAAAACTGTTTTTTATCAATTTCAAAAAAGATTTTTTTGTCGTTTTTTTGTTTGGTATGTGGTCATTATAGCTTGGATTATGGTTTTAAGGGTACAATTTTAAATTTACGCTGTGTCTAGAGTACCAAAAACTATTATATTTTTAATGCTATACAGGTACTGTACCTGTACTAATTCGCGAATTTTTCGAATTGATTTCGGGAAGTGATGTGTTTTTGTTTGTTATTTCCCTTCGATAACCGTCAAACGAGTCAAAATTTTGAAATCATTTAAACTTTTGACGGTTACTACAATGTTACAATTTTAAACAGAGAAAACAGTTGACATATGCGAAGCGTTTTGTACGCGTGAAATCATTTTTTTCCGCTTTTTAAACTCAAATTTTTGGAGTTTTTTAATGAATCCATTTAATACCTTCGTAAAAACGCTATCGTATTTCAAAACTTCACTAAGTATTATTTGGGGCGGAGTTTGACCAGTTTTTTATCGGAAGAAAAATGAAAAAACCTCGAAAAGTTTTATATGTCGACCAAAGTTCTCAATTTTTTGTACAAAAAACATGCATATCAGTCTAAAACCATTCATTTTTCATTAAAAAACCTTGATAAATTTGGATTTTTAATGTTAATGGACAAGAACGCAGCTTTCGACTTAATTATACGTTCAAGAAAGTGCAAAAGATTGTATATTTTGCATATTCTACGTCATTTCATGTAGACATGAAATTTTTGTGTTTTTCTACGTACTCTGACGATGTTATAAAAGTTTTTCCTATGTTTTTGCGGCTTAAATTCACTTATTCTTCAGAAATTCTATTCCATTGTGTCAAATAAGGGTTTATTTACACCTTATGACCCTTAAAACCCTTCTGAAATACCCTAGAATACCCTAATCCTTATCTCTAACGCTAGATACCACAGGAAATTTAAAAAATCCGGGCTTTGAAATCTCTTGGTTATTAATTAAAGGCATTAAAGTCTCCCGAATAAACAATTCATTGTCCTGTTGCTATGGCAACTTATAAATAGTTCAATACGCAATGGGGGTATTTTTTTAAGCTTGTTTTAAGGTCTGTAACTAAGCTACGTACCATATTTGTCACCAGTAAGTCCTTAAAGATCTAATAATGGTTTGGAAATTGGCGAATAACTTTCGTGTATACCGTTGTCAATTCAATTTTAAAAACCAGGTGCTTAAGCGTTGTATTGAAGCGAAGAATTCGTTAGGGGTATTATAAAATACCATTGAATACGATAGCGAATGAAAAATAATCTAATTAAGTCAGGGTTTCAATATTTGCACTGAAAAAAATTGAACATTTTTCCCTATTTTAAATGATTTTTATGACATAACTGTAAGGTTTTTGTAAAATATTTTTATATTATTTTAAAGCCCATGTTTTTTACTGCAAGATGACATCAAAACATCCTTGGTCGGTTGATTTTTAATGGAGTAATCTTAATTTTTAAAATATTAAGTTTTTGAAAAGATTCGTCTCCACCAAAAAAATGTCTTCCTGAGGAGAGCGGTTGTTTTCCTTCATATCTTATTTATTTTTATCTTCAGATAGGAAAAAGTGTTATACTACAAAGTTTATAGAAAATTAAATTTCCTTTACGATTATACAAATTTATTTGGAGTATCTTTATTAGTTTATGAGATAATTAACATTTAATATCGGTCTGTATTTAACGTGCTGTCAAAGGTAACTGTGGGCCAAAAGCAATGCATTATGGGATTGTTGGCACGTTGTCGAGCGTTACCCTGGTTACGTTTAAATATTTAAATTAGAAACGATCGAAGTTAGATGAGTTTTTTAAATGATTATCGTCGTATTTAGGTTTTTTCATCAATTTTTTGGTGAAAATCCGATCAAATTGGAATATTTATCGTGCGTAGTCGCTGTTTATATCGAAATTATATAGATCAACGTTATTTTAATACGTATTTCGACAAATTCGAGATTATTTCGAACAGTTTAAAACGCGATCAAAACTCAGATGAACGGTTTTTTCAATTCAAAATTGGAAAAAATGGACCTTAACCTGATTCTAATACACATACCACTTTTAAAAAACACTTTCTCTAAGGAAGTAATCCAAAAAAGCAATTATTTCCAAGAAATAATTAACAAAGCGAGTCAAAATTCCGTAATCTAGATCGGAACCATTATTAAGCGTCGCTATGGAAACGTGCGACAGTTAAATATCACCCGGAGGAAACTGTAATGACGTAATTAATAAGACGCGCCATTTAACTGACTCACATTCGATTCAAATCTTTCGATAAACAATTAATTGAGCTGACTTAATAATCACTTTGAAAATGAGACTACCTTATCATATTGTTACGATGGGGAAAACCTTAGAAACATATTTATCTTCCGGGCATGTCTAATTGTTACGGTAACCATAGAACAAGTCGTAGAAAGTTTATTATCACATCTGTTACGTGGTAACCATTTCGATTTAAATGGTTTATTTATTGGGTAATGGTTAATTTTAAGGTTTTTGAAAACGTATTCTTGGTCTTTTGGCCTTGATGTATCGAGAAGAATGACATCGGGTGAATTTTTTCCTTTTTTGAAGTGTCTCGTAACTAAAAACACGTTGCTATGGGGATAAAAATTTTGTTTATTTTTTTTGCCTTAGAAACAATTATGGAATCATGAATTTCATTCGTGCAATTCTTTTAAAAAGCATATAACTGTATTAATATTTCATTAATTATAGTTCATACGCAAAGAAACCCATGAAAAAACTGATTTTGTTCTTAAAAATACGATCGAGCATTGTAATATCGGACGCGTAGACTTACTTCATTTGTTTGCCGTTGCTAAGGTACCTGGTAACTTTTTTTGAAGTGTCTCGTAACTAAAAACACGTTGCTATGGGGATAAAAATTTTGTTTTTTTTTACCTTAGAAACAATTATGGAATTTAAAATTTCGTTCGTGCTAGGCTTTTAAAAAGCATAAAACTGTTTAATATTTCATTAATTATATTTATACGCATAGAAACCCATGAAAAAAATGATTTTGTTCTTAAGAATACGATCAAGTATTGTAATATCGCGTAGGACGCGTAGACTGAATTCATATGTTTGCCGTTGCTAAGGTAACTGTTTTGGTTGTAAAACTCGCGATTTTTAAAGCAAATACTGCTGAATTTAAATTTTTTCGCACACGCACACACTAAACTAGGTCACAAATTGGGTTATGGTGTGTCAAAAAAAACCCGGAAACCAACCACAGTGTTGGCCAGGTGATGTCCTTACTCCGAACTCAACAACCCGGAAAAATAGCATCGCGTTTCCAATGGCGACGGCATTGCGAGGTCTCCAACAATGCATCCTTTTCGCCTTCCTATGCATGTATATTTATTCTTCTTCCTTTGCAGACAGGATTAGACCCTTCTGAGTCGTGCTAAGGGTTGTAAACTGAGGGTTTATCTCGCTATATGGACAGGAAGCGATGTTTGCCAAGCCCTAGGAAGGAGAAGAGGGATTTGGTTGGGGTAGTTCCTTAAAGAAAGTGATCTTTGAGAGCTAAGAAAACACGTTTATGTCATTAGAAACTCCTTGACGACATAATCCACCTTGAGAACGTGTACTCAAGTGACCGTACAAGGCTTAAAGAAGGATTTACTCAAGCTATACCAACAGAACGTGATAAATAGCCCCTGGAGAACATCAAATAAGACCCTTATTGTATACCAAACAAACTAACAAGTAAATGAAAGCATCACGGAACGTTTAATATACTTAAAACCATTAAAAAACCCATTATTCGTGTTGAAAGCGTAATATTTCTGTTTTAAATTGAGTATATACAATATTAACCAGTATCAATGCGATATATATCGATATATTTAATCCATTAGTCGATATTAAATAGAATATGACGATAAATACAAGATTAATCAGCCCCTAAAGCGTATATCGACAATTGTTTCCAAAAATATGCGGAAAACACTATAATTTCGTCGTCAAGGAGAAAATGGCGTCCTGCTAACAATGAATATGTTCGTAATTTCCTTTGTTAAACGTTCCTCATTTCAATTATTAAATAAAACTGGTAGAAATATGTCTGGCAAATTTTATTTTGGTTTAAATTATACTAAAGGTATGTGTATTATTGATAAATGTTTGAGATAACAACATTATATTCATTATTTCACTGTTGTCATGAATAAAATGACGTATTTCTTAATTTTAATTCGTCCGTCAATTGTTTATGCGTTCTTCGGACCCTGTAAAGTACAAAATACGACCTAACTGTGTCCAATCTTGAGAAATACGTATATAAAAGCATTAGAGAACATTTAATAAGCTTAGAAACCCCTTTACCGCACCATTTAATCGTGTTTAAGGCGTAAAATTTCATTTTTGCATCTTATATTAACGTAATAGTCCCGTATTCATGCCATATGTACACGTAAGTACGTGGTGTGTGCAGTAATTACGCGAACTAATCCAATTTATCGGTGATATGATTATCATCATTGGTCTAACCTTGAAACCTTTCGTAAAGTATACAGAATTCACTCGAGAAAAGATTTGAGAATGTTACTGTTTTCTCAACGCAAAAGGCACTGTTTTCTTGACGACGACATTGTTTAACATAAAAAAATACGTTGAAAAGTATTTTTTCTTAAGAAAACCTCATTTTTTGAACGGAAATCAACTAATATTATCATTTGTTTAAACAATACATGGGGTGAAACATATATCGATCTCATTTCCGCAGATACAAACAGAATATTATCAACAATACAGAAGAAATACGTATTTGTTCAACACATTATCGGAACGCGGTCCGGTTGACACGGTAACGGTCGAGTTGTTTATTCCCCCCCCGCGAAAACAAAACGCTTTCGAAATACCAAATAAGTGTTTTATTTTCGCAACGAGCTTTGCGTTTGTCATGGAGACGCCCGTGCGTCTTTTTTCATACATTGACATTATTTGAAAAACATTGACAATAGTCGGAATTGTTACGTTTCTGTGATATGTATTGAACTCATTGTCACCACGGAAGCGCGTGATTGTTTCTATAGCGACGATAAATGAATTCAGAAGCCGAAATGATTGTTTAAATCGAAGGATAGCGTCATATATCTCTGTTAAATAATAGATTTTTATATTTTTATACGTTTAAATGGGAGGTTTCGGCCATGTTATGTACTTGCAAATGTCTAATGTTGTGTTAGCAACGAGGGAAACAGTTGAAGTATGTCCTTGCGTATCGGAACTTGGGTATGCGATAGGTTTAAGAGGGTAAAATTGTTATTCTTTCAATGGAATACTTCGAGGTATCACTTTGTTGAAGCGATTCAAGGCGGGAAAAGAAATAAATTCTTCTCCTACACACGTTTTATAAAAAACGCACTATGTATCGACCTAATAGCGACTATGACTTTCTAAATCATAACATATATCGGGTTTAAACCAATATATATCGGAAGAACAATGTTTTTCCTATTACGAGGTCATATTTGGGTTTTAACATGTGAAAATAAGTTAATAAAATCAAATATCCAGGCTACTATAGCTATTTATAGGCCTAGATATTACAGAAATGCTATCCTAGCCTAGAGAAACGTCTTAAAGTTAATATTTTAGGTAAAATTAAAAAGATAAGGCGTGTTTCGGTTTGCCCAGCGTTCCAACTGTGTGGTTCTTTTACACACGAAAATGATGGATACAAAACGGGGTCAGAAGGGCAACTGGCAGAGGGTGTAAAGACTACATAGGGAACAGATTCTACTACCATTATATCCAGGAACCATTAAAGAGGGTTTTAGGCGGTGACCTTTATAAAAGGAAAGGAAACAGGCGTGAAAAGAGGGAAACACTATTCGTGAGGGGTGTTTCAAACGAAAAGGGACTTCCTTTACGTTTTGTGTGACCAGGATTAAGGGTATAAGGTTGCGTTGGTGGTGGTCAGGGTTTTGAGGGTGTGATCCTAGGGAGAGAGGGTTTCGGGGTGAGATTTGTATGTTTTTATGTGAATGGAAAACACGTGTAAGGACTGTTTCGTTTGCGAAGTATCGATACATTTATATATACGATATATATATGTATATATATATACATATATATATATATACGATATATGTATATATATACATATATATAAACAATAAACACAGTAATGAACCCGAAGGTCGGTTTAGTAGGTGATGATAGAGATCACCTAGTACTAAGCCCCCTATACGGCGTGTGAAAATTCACACATCAGGGTACGGGGGCCAGTTCCTTTCCCTGTAGATATATATATATATATATATATATATGTATATATATATATATATACATTCAAACACGAAATCCCACCAAACGGCGAATAAATACTCATATATACAGAAACATATATAAGGAAAAGGGATAGGAACACGTATAAAGGACAACACAATAGAGGTGGGGAAGGCGGAATCGAACGGATCACAAGAGTAAAAATATTTCTTCAACCGGGACTCGAACAACGGATCTTTCCACTTGCCGGGCGGATGCTCTTAACCACTTGAGCTATCGAGGATATGTAATTTACCCTGAGATCCGTGGGTCTTATATGTCGCCAAGCGCCCCGATTCTTTAGCCAAGAGATGGCGTCAGGGGGCTGTTTCACCCACCAAAGGAGAAATAGACAATACACAAGGAAAGGAAAGGACAGTGGTTTAGAATTCATACAACATCATACAGGAAAGGAACAGTGCGTTTCGTGGCACGCATAGCCAGAAGAAAGAGATGAGCCACATTGGCCAAATACACATTCAAACACGAAATCCCGCCAAACGGCGAATAAATACTCATATATACAGAAACATATATAAGGAAAAGGGATAGGAACACATATTAAGGACGAACACAATAAAGGTGGGGAAGGCGGAATCAGCCCCCTGACGCCATCTCTTGGCTGAAAGAATCGGGGCGCTTGGCGACATATAAGACCCACGGATCTCAGAGTAAATTACATATCCTCGATAGCTCAAGTGGTTAAGAGCATCCGCCCGGCAAGTGGAAAGATCCGGTGTTCGAGTCCCGGTTGAGGAGATATTTTTACTCATGTGATCCGTTCGATTCCGCCTTCCCCACCTCTATTGTGTTCGTCCTTTATACGTGTTCCTATCCCTTTTCCTTATATATGTTTCTGTATATATGAGTATATATATATATATATATATATATATATATATATATATATATATATATATATATATATATATGAGTGGCTAGCCGGTGGGCTTGGCACAAACCAAACGAGTTTAGTATTTCAAGTATCCATTGGTTACACATTCTCATAGGGTGGGGAGCAGGGGTGAGCAAAGCGGCCCTAGGGTGTGAGCTAAGGGTTTCCCCCAACCATATATCTTTGTCCCCCTTCGGCTAGGGTCTCCCCCAACGCCGTAGCATGGTCCCCTTGCAGTTAGAGGATCTCCCACCCGCCCTTTTTTGAAAGCCGATTCGCCAAGGTTCTTAACTATGTCCCCACTAAACTTCCCCGCCTCCTTTTGTGACCATTTTTCCGCATAACCTCTGACATTCTACTCCCTTTTTCCCATTTTCCCTTTTCCTCCGACACCTTTCCCCTCTGCGGCCAAATCGGCTTTTTCCGGTCTCCCAGAATGCAACGCTCTTTACACGCTCCTCGAACGAATTTCGTGCTTCGGGTGTTTTTTTCATATATATATGTATTCATCGGAGAATTTCCCTTTTCGTAAGGACGAGTCTGACAAGGGGTTGGAAGTCCTTTTCCTCGCCGATTGTGCCCCTCACCGGTCTACCAATACCCTAGCGACGGAGAGATTGCTTAATGGCGAGTTTGTTCATGTCAAAAAAAGTTAGAATTTCGCAAAAGTTATACTCCTAAAAAAAGTGTTTCTTGAAATAGTTTATAAAATCGCTTTCTTCGGCCAAAATAGAGCATTAATTTCCATAATTAAAGCTATTAAATAATATATTAATTAAAACTAGCCCAAGTACAGCAAAATGCGTGTAGAATTTCACGAAAAAAAGATGCATTTCACGTAAGATTACAATTTGTATACCTTGTTTACATCGCAACGAAAAAAATATGTTAGCGTCGTATTATTTACGACATATTTTAATGTTTGTATTAAAAAAGCCTTACTAGTTAATTGAATAACTGTTCCACATAGTGGTGAACAATATTTAACCTTCAGTTAGCAGGGTAAACGTGGTTTTATTTTTTATCAACCTTGGGCGAATTAGTTTTTTATAATGGTTGATATTTTGGGAATAACATTTTCACTTTCGCTCCTATTTCGACTAAAGTTAAATAATATATTATATATATATATATATATATATATATATATATATATATATATATATATATATATATATATATATATATATATATATATATATATATATATATATATATATATAATTAGGTAATCTACTGGATGGACACAGCTACTAAATAAATATTTTATTACTCCTAACAAAACACAAAATCCAGCATCCTACTCTACATCAGGTCCCTCTTCATCTCTGAGCAGTTTCTTCCTCCCTTCATCCCTTATCCAAGACATCCCTATCCCCTGTTCCTTCCCTTTCCTCGTCTGCCATTAACATTCTCCCCTCTAATAGTCTTCTTCAACATCCCACTATTGCATATCAATACCCCCTTCATCCACTTTTCATCTGCCTCCTCCATAGTAATATCTCCCAACAAACCCCTCTCTTCGCCACTCACCATACAAAGAACTTCCTCGTTTGTTTTCCTTCTTTCGGTCCATTTCACCTTCTCCATTCTTCCCAACACACCCACATTATATCTACAATAGCCTCCAGTCTACGACTAT
>NW_027286822.1:27500-90000 GCF_022747635.1 Hetaerina americana
ATATATATATATATATATATATATATGTGTGTGTGTGTGTGTGTGTGTGTATAGCGGACGTGATCAACCTTCCAGTCTCGCCACCAACCATTATTATTCCGAGAATTTCAGGCACTGGAGTCGATTCTCTCTCTCTCCAGGACCCCTGTCGCACACAATCCAGCCTCCCCTCGGGTTATAATTCGGGGGGGTGGGGGGGCGGATGGGGAAGGGTAGCTGACTGGCTGTGGCTCTATTGCCCGTGCCATGGGCGTGGATGTGGTCACCACGGGAGGTCGACAAGGGGTCTCTTTTTTTTAACTCCTTACACGCCCATCTGGGCAGGGGGTCCGATATCCCATGAGCACCCGCGATTACGCGTGAAAATACGCCTCTTTTCCTTAGCTGACCACTTACTCCTATTATGGTGTGGATTTTATTTGTTTTTTTGAGTTGGCACCCCTGCTGTGACCTCTAGAGATTGATATGATATGTATACGTATTGAGGAAGATTTTTCATGCTCGTATGATACGACGCGTGAGTATTGTAGAGCGGGTTTTTCATGAAAACGTTCTTTTTACTGAAAAAAGTGCATAAAAAAGGATTAGCCAAGGTCTACATTGATGTAAAAACTAGTTTTTTAACTTTATTTCTCCTTTTTAACGTTAAAAAACTCCGTGAAGGGTTTGAATTCAATCAACTTCGACAAAAAATTGCTCGAATTTCATGTAACGGTACTCTTTTTCACGAATTTTTCCCGAAAAATGTAATACATTTTTTCAAAAATAATAATAAAATAAACCGATGAAATGATATCGTTAAAGATATTTTATTTTAGTAAAATCAAAATATTTTTGAGAATTCATCAATAAAAAGACCTACCTCAACCGAAACTTCGGAAAATTTGCGAAAATTTGCGAAAATTTCAATTAATTTCTGAAAATTTCAGCAAATTTCTAAAATTTCGTAAAAGTTTTACTTAATTTCGGAAAATTTCAAAATATTTCGAAAAATTTGAAAATAATCAGATGATTTAGAAAAATTTCAGAACATTTCAAATAATTTCAGAAAACATCGAAAAATTTGAAAAAATTTAAAAAAAATGTCTTTTTTCTTACTTTTTTTGGAATATTTCCAGACCACCCTCGTATATACTGTTTTTTATAGTAAAAAAAACATAAACCGATTCTGGGACAAGTTTTTTGGTTTGCATTTAGAATATATGACTGATTCCTTGACTTACAACTCATTGGTAAGTGAGTTACAATTACGTCTCTCAGTACATAAACAGTTAAGCGTACATAGGAAAAAAGAAGATAAAAAATTGAAGTCTGACGTCCGCATGAGAGTTTATCTGGGACCGAGACTAACTCAATTCACCAGCGCAGCTGCAAGTAATGATTAGGAAACTTAATGAGCATAGATAATTAGCTCCCCAGAACGTAATTAAGGAAAAAAATTGACAAACGTACGGGACACGCGTACACATTCATAAATTGCTATACGTTTGTAGATATGTATATATATATATATATATATATATATATATATATATATATATATATATAATAAACACACACGTGTGTTTGTAGCGAAAGATATTAAAAAACGCGGGAACTCGCGATAAAAAAACAAATGAACCACGATGTCCGTAACGATCTCCCATCACCTGGCACCGAGAAACTGACGTTGACAAATGACTGTCTGCAGGCGCGCGCTCGCTCGGGTTGTAACACGTAAATGAGTTTGCTATGGATTTTCCGAGTCTAAAAACACTACTGGAATCTTCCATCTGACTGGAGTTTTGGAGCTGAAAAAATGCTTCTCCAGGTTACAAAGTCCATTGACAAGCTTCCAGAAAAATGAGGGGTTTTTTAAGAATAATTGGTGATATCATACGATTTCCCACCCGCCCGTGCATACGTAAATGTACCCACGACGAAATAAAATTGGGAAGCATTACGAAGAGAACACGGAAATGAAATTTCTTTCGTAATTAAAAGAAAGATGTCAGTGTTTCGCTTTGGATATATGACCAATTAATTCTGTGGAACCCATATTAAGAAATGTGTCTCAATATATGAGTTATATTATGTGCAAACTAAGTATAATTTATCGCCATTAATTAATGTTATAAATTATTTTACAAGAGCAATGGTTGACACTCAAACTAGAATGTTGGCCAACAAAATGTTCGATGTTTTTTTTGGGAAAATATAACGTTTATTTTGGCGTTCAATTTAATATTTTCATGTGAATTTCTTTGCAAAGGTTTTAGCCATATAAACATCGATATATATATATATATATATTTATATATATATATGTATGTATGTATCGATGGGTCGTGGTAGTCCATTGGTTAGAGCGTTGGACTGCTGACCGGAGGGTCCCGGGTTCGATTCCCGGGCAAGGCATTCTGGGCACCTGCTGCTCCACCCAAGCTATGTGATTTTTCGGATAGTTCCAGATCATCCTGGGAAACCATAACTGGCACAGTGTATAAAGGAACTGGCCCCCCTTATTAATACCACTCTCCTTTAATGTGTGAATTTCACACGCCGTAAATAGGGCTTAGTACTACTGAGGTGAACTCTACCATCACCAATAAACCAAACCGGCCTTCTCATGGGTTGATTACTATAGTGTTTATATATATATGTATATATATATATATATATATATATATATATATATATATATATATATATATATGTATATATATATGTGTGTGTATATATGTGTGTGTGTATATATATATGTATTTTATATATATATATATATATATATATATATATGTATAATATATATATAGTATATAATAAAATGTGGAGGGCAAAATAGAACACAAATAAAATAGTAACACGTAAAAGGATATTCAAATTGTATAATGTTTGACATTTCGGCCGCCTTCTCTGAGGCCTTCTTCAAGTAAGACAGTGTACAGTGTCTTATACAGAGTCCAGTAGTACACTGTAGGCAAAGCACAGTGTCTTGTCTGTAGAGAGTCTTGTACAGTGTGGGCAACGCCTCTACAATATCTTACTTGAAGAAGGCCTCAGAAAAGACCAAAAGCGCAAATAATATACAATGGTAATGTCCTTTTACGGGTTATACATATATAAATATATATATATATATATATGTATATATGTATATATACACATGTACATATCGTCATCCAATTAAAGTCTTATATTCGCAAATTTTTTCCGCGTTTCAAATTTTTCATTCGCTCACTACGAACGGCGGTCATTAGCGTCGGCCAAGACAAACTCGTTCCATTGTAGATTAATGTCCGCCGTGTCCAAGGCGACGGTGACCACACACACACACACACACACGCACACACACAAACATACATACTGACGCAAAAAACAGACGTACATGCGAAATGGCTATCTTTTAATTTTTTTTATTCAATTTTTTTTCTTTCACATCGATTCGACATTGATAGATTGTGTCGATTCTATCAAAATCTCTTAAACTATATATATATATATATATATATATATATATATATATATATATATATATATATATATATATATATATATATTCCTCCCAGCAATTTTAAGACTCCCACCAAAACACACCAAATCCAGCAACCATCCTAGTCCCTCTTCATCCCCGTCTACTTCCTTCCTCCCTTATATATAATTACATATAAGAATAAATATATAATTATTATTATTATAAGCTAATCTACCGGTTAAGGTAGGTTTTTGAATGGACACGACTACCAAATAAATACCTTGTCTCTCTGTCCCAAGAAAACATGAAATCCAGCGAACATGCTCTATATCCAAGTCCCTCTACATCTCTGAGTACTTCCTTCCTTCCTTCATACGTCCCTATCTAAGATGCATCCCTATCTATCACCTATTCCTATCCCCACTAACTCCTTATGCCATTATCATTGTCTCCTCTCTCTATATTATACAGTCTTCTTCTTCAACGTCCATTTACTATTAATGCCGATCAATCAATCCAATCTCTTCCAATCCATTTTTTTTTCTCCTTACCTCCTCCTCCTCCTTAGTAGTCGTAATAATATCTCCAAAACAAACCCCCCCCTCTCTCTCTCTCTCTCCTCGCCTCTCTTAACCATAGATACCTAGTGCTATTCTATACAATACTTCCTCATTCCTCATTTCGGTCCATTCTATCAATCATTCTCTCCTATCCACACACACGCTCACTTTAATATATATATATATATATATATGTATACATCAATTGATGAGCCTCCAGTCTACGTCTATCCTCCTGCTTCAAATAAACACGTTTCCATAGCCACACACATAACTACGCTTATCATATCAAAGTTTCCTAAACGAGTCTTTTCTTAAAACATCCTTATAATCGACGTCCCTCTCATCTTAACTCCCTCCTCCTTGTCTGTGGAAGCCTCTTTGCCTAATATGATGCAATTCATTACTCTGATACCATCTTTGGTCCGGATAACACTTCCAGAGATACGTATTAAACTGTTCTACCTGCTCTGGTTTAATGCCCACATATTTCAATGTTTAGCTGAAGGCTTTTTCTTTCTGGAAAATCGAATAATCTTTGTTTTACTAATATACTGACTTTCATCCCTATATGTATATATACATATATATATATATATATATATATATATATATATATATATATATATATATATATATATATATATGTATATAATTATATATATGTATATAAATATATATTTATATATTTTTAGGTATATACTCTCTCTTGAAGAACTGGAGATAAACGTAATATACACTGAAATTAGCATTAGCGGGTCTTATAATTCGAATTTTCTCGTCTCCATGGAGGTGACGTCATCGGGAAAAAATGTAGTAATATCCCGAAAATAGTTGAGCGTCATATGGCGAAGACCAGACGACCTTATTAATAGTTTAATGAGTCTAAAAAATAATATTTTTTAAATTATTTTTTAAAAAATCTGTTCCGAGCTAATTTACCGTAACTTAAAGAGGGTTTTCTTCGTAATTGAATGGGTTCCTAATTTAAATTAGGGTTTCTTGTGATATAGTGTTAAAAGGGTGTTTTATAAAGAGGGTTCTTTTTGAAAGGGGGTGGTGTTGATATACCCCACGCGAGGTCGCGGTCTATCCCTTGGTTCCATTTCTCGTGCCTAATGACCCTTAAAGAGGCTGAGTTCTTAAAAGATATTAGCTTCTTAACCTTAATGTCTTAAATGGACGACATTTGAGCACGTGGCCTTCTCGTGGGGGGGAATAATTTAACCTTAAAATGCGACCTTACATGAGGCGTGAAAATATGCCCAGATGGATCCATATATGTCGTCATTTTAGTGTGGAAAAAACGTGAAAAAGAATAAATGGTTATAAATTTTCCGTAATGTGGTAAAAGATGGCCGATTTGCGCATTTAAAATTTTCGTACTTCAACTTTTTTCGATTGCGCGTACTGAATTTAATTATGGTAGTTTGATTGGCAACATGGCCGAATGCGCAATATTTTCCGTTTAATAGATCCGTAGTATTTATAAGGAAGGAATCTGGCCGGAAGACTTAGTGAGATCAGTTTTAGTTCCTATTCCGAAAAAGGTAAAGGCTACATCATGTAAGGACTACAGGACGATAAGTTTGATATCCCACGCAGCTAAAGTTGTTCTCAGGATCATAAACAAAAGGATAGAGAGAGTAGGGCAAATGATTACTTAGGGGATGATCAGTTTATGGGTTTAGGAAGGGGAGAGTTACGCGTGATGACATTGCAGTAATGAGATTATTATACGAGAGAGGAATATAGAATACAATCAGGAGGTATTTGCCTGTTTCGTAGATTTCGAAAAAACGTTCGATAGAGTGAATTGGGAAAAACTAATGAGTATATTGCTGAAAATAGGAATAGATTGGAATAGGGAAAGGAGGCGAATCCGCAACCTGTACATGTCTCAGACTGCTCAGGTACGGGTAGGGAACGGGGAGTCCGGTATGGCAGTCTTAGGAAGGGGTGTAAGGCAGGGTTGCCCATTATCACCGTTGCTGTTCAACCTGTATGCAGAGGAAATGATCAAAGATGCATGGGAAGAACTGGAGGTAGGAATGAAATTGGCCGTAGAATTCGTAAAATCAGTTAGGTTTGATTGGATGACCAAGCTTTAGTTAATGTCAGTCAGCCAATAGAGGGGTTGTATAAGCATTGCTTAGTGAATTGGAAATTCAGTGCGACAGATATATGGGATGAAAATCAATATATTAATAAAACAAAGGTTATGCGATTTTCTAGAGAGAAAAAGGATTCAGCTAAACATTGAAATAGGAGGGCAAATACAATTAGAGCAGGTAAAACAGTTTACGTATCCCGGTAGTGTTTTGGACCAACATGGTCAAAGTAGTAGGGACGTAAGGAGAAGAATTGCGCAATTAGGCAAAGAGGTTTTCACAAGGAAGAGGGAATTAAGATGACAGGGACGTTGAGTAAGGATATTAAGAAAAGACTCGTTGGGAAACTTTAATATGTTAAGCGTAGACCGGAGTCATCTTCGGTGATCAATTTTCAGTGGATACCCTGTCAACAATTTTTCTCCAGCCCAAAAATACCCTTTTTCCCAAACCCCTCTCACTCTAAAGAGGTACTCAGGGAACTAATGAGTCGTGAAACCCTTAAGAAATAAGGGGTAGGCTAAAAACCCCTTAGGGTTTTGCCTAGGCAGTTTTTTTGATAGGCGTGTTGGAGACAACATCGCACATCTTGAATGAAAAGATATATTTTTATTCGATAATAACTGTTGTAAACTATCGATATAAGTCAAACGTTATCGATCGACACAAAAAAATATATCAATAATCGAATCAAATAAAATAAATGTGAATGCCTTAATCGATATATATCGAAATGTAATGATTATGCTTACGTAGATTATATTGACAATCGATTCATATCAATCTGATGGTAAATATCGATATGCTAGCGATAATATTATTGGCCCCTCAATAGGTAGATGAAAATTGAAGTTAAATTTGATACGAATTAATAATTGAATTCGATATTTATGGGACGAAATCGATTAAATTCGACGACCGATTGGATAGATAACGATAGTGACAATGGAAATGCTAACAACGGTATTTTCCCATCATAAATTATGTTAAAATCGAAGATGGATCCGATAAAAATTGATTAGCATCTACGATATTTACCGTACGGTATATATACTTAGATTTAATATATTACGATTTATTCGATAAAACTAGGTGATCAATATCGATAAATATATCGAACTTTATGAAACCGTAAATTAAACGTAAATTAAAAATTGCGATTTAACCGATAGAAACTGGTAAAGATAATCGATATAAAAACAACAATTGCGAATCATAAAACGTAGATTATAATCGAAGATCTATTCGATAAAAACTAATGATCAATATCGATATGCATCGAACGATATTCTAGATTAAAATCGACGATTGATTCAATTAATAATTATATCATTTATCGATTTAAAACGATTATATCGACTCATGAATACGTACATCAAAGTAAGCGAGTCAATTGTTTATAAAATCATATCTAACAGTACTAACTTGGCGATAATGGCGAAATACGATATTTCATGAATATTTTACAATATCGAATCTAAATGAATGATTTGACATTTTATATAATCATTTTGTTTTAAACACGTAATACAAGAGGCTTCCATATTACATATAATCATTTGAAGTTGTATATTAATTAATATATTTAAAAAACCGATTTTCCTTGTTCAATCGACAAGTAAGTTTGAAATATTGTTGCGTTCTCATGACGATTCGGATTGTTGAGTCGTCGCCACGACGACGGTTAAAGTTTCAACAATCGAAATTCATTCGATATACCAATTTCATTGTTTAATATACTAAACAGAATGTTTGTAATTCTTTGGTAAACTAAAGTATGTAGCAAGATAGGTCAAATAATTCAAAATTGAGATGTTTTCCAAGAATTTCTTCAACACTCAATGCATTCTTCAAATCATTTAAGACATTTATCGAAGGATAACGAGTATATAAAACGGTTTTGAGGGTTATAAAAATTATTTCGCGATCATATCCGGTTTCCAACACTCGTTTGTCTTAGCTATTTTGCTATTAATTACTCAAATCTTTAAACATACGTTGCTAAGGCGAAATTCATGAAAATTGATAAAAAATACGTGACTTTCTCATTTTCATGAGAACTGTATAGGAATCCGACGGCAGCCATTTTGTATCGAGGATGACGTCATCGCGCTCTATTGATTAAACGTGGGTACGTCATGGAAGTTCTGCGAATCCCTTCCCTATTGGCCAAAAAAGGTTGCCTTGGTAATTGGGCGATTGTTAGGTTACTGTACACGTGATTAAAGCTTTCTTAGACTGATTTTAATGTTTATATGCATTTTTAAAATGTTTATCGGATGCTTTTTTATGTGCTCATTACGTGAATAATGACGCAATCGTATTTTTGTATCATATCCTGATATTTTTTATGAAAAATTCCGATAAATTCTTACGAAAAATCACTTTTTTTTTAACAATTTTTAGGTTCCTTTTATGATAAATTCTATGATCTTCTAGGCTTACGAACATATATTTCCTCGTCCAGGCATAATATTTCGACAAATTAACCATTTATCGTAATGTTTTAGGTTTTTTGAGACATTAAATTCGTTTCTTTATGAATTAAAACGAAATTTTTAATCTCTTACGTCATTTATCTATTTTTTATTGCGAAATAAACTTTTAGAACGTCTTAGTATGTTATATTAATGTCAATATAACTAGGATTATATTAAAATCTAGAATCTAGCGTAAACTTTTAATACCAAATTCATCACCACGAGAATTTTTATTGAAAATGTAACTAAACTCTTATTAAGTATACGTTGCTATACTTTTGACATAAGATATACGAACGTTTTACGCAAAAACATGACCTTCGTGCTAATTGCATAAAAAATGTCGATATTTTGATCAATTGAAAATATCGATATTAATCGAACTCTTCGATTTTCTAAAAAAATATAATAATAATAAAAATAATATCAAATCGCTTTCGTGTATGTAATAAAACGATTATCGACACTATCAGAAAATATCGACATCTCAATCGAGAGTGACATTTGACATATCTATCCCAATATGGCGGAGCGCGACTTAATAATTTTGAGAAAATCATCTTTTTTTTCGGAAACCGTTAAGCCGATTTTGACATTTATAGTACCATTCGAAAGGAAATTTTATGTTCTATAAAGTGTATAGTGATATATTCTTCTGTATCTTTGTAATTGAAAAAGTTACGATGGAAACATTATGTTTCTGGTGTTTTCTGCCGGCCCGAATTTCACATAAATGTCATTATCTTATTGGCTATTTCGGATACGGCTTAACTAGTTATATCAGTCGATGGAAAATGTGAATATCTGAAACCTTAATAAAGTTATATTTTGTATTTTTGCTGAAAATAAAAAAGATATTACTTGTTTTTTTGTTTTATACCTTCGATAGCGTTTAATATCACAATTTTTCATGTTAAACTCAATTTCATGCTATGATAGTCTTTTTTTATGGTTTGCTAAGCGGTTATTTAAAACGATTGCCCTGGATTCGTATCTTAGGGTACTGAAAAATTCATTTTTTATAAAACATTACTTATTTGAACTCAAATAGACATCTTAGACGTATTTCTATGTAAGTAATTGGTTTTTAAGATTTTGACATCACAGTTTTTCATACCAATCCAAAATTTATGCTATTAAGAAGATTTTTTTATGGTTTCACTGAAAAATTCATCAAAAAGTCATTAAAAGCATCATTTACACATGATACAATTGGTCTAAGCATTGATAAGAACTGAATCGATCTAGAATAGACAAAAAACCACAGTAGTTCTATGGAATTCATTTTTTTTAAGCGTTTACCATAAAAAAATTATTATTAAACTAAATTCTATACTTAAATGAAGGTATTTTTGTCGTTTTTTACGTAAAAATTGACGAAACTCGTATTTTACAGTCGAATAAATTGGTAGACGCACTCATGGAACACTGAATTAAACTGAAATGTAGATTAAACCGCGGTAGTTCTATGGTTAGACGGTTTTTTAGACCAAAAAACTATAAATAAGATTTCATTTTAGCAGTTTTTTTTCCAAAAAACATCATTTTTTCCCTTAAATACAAGCTTACCATCTTATAACGGGGAGACACTCCTCCGAAGTAGAATTCTTCCCTTTCCCGAAGTGGATTCTGGGATTTCTCCCTATTCCACGCCCACCATCCCTATATATATATCCCTATCTTCCTTGTAATTCCTCCCGTTTCCATGGCAACGGGCTCCAACGGGCTCGTCGTCACGGGTACTGGTTCGGAGAGAGAGAGGGAGAGAGGGAATTTGCTGAAAAAGCAATCTCGGCCCGGTTGCCATGGCTACCGCATGGGCGTGGTCGAATGGGGGTGGGGGGAATGTGATGGGCCAATGGGAACGAAGGTGGAAATGTTAAGGGTATCGATCCTGTACGCGTAAAACCCTTATTTACCCCTTAGTGAAGGGGAACTCATCGTATGGAGGTTGAATACGAGGAAGAAAATGGATGAACAGGGTAATATATGGTTTAAAAAATGAATTTAGCCATGAAAATCATTAAAATAGATGTTTATATTACGATATAACAATACCTTAATCCTTATTTAACCTTTTTCAATCCTTTTTTATGATAATAATGCGATATTAAACACCCTAAATATTATTTCATCGTGTAAACGCGACTAGTTGACGATAAGTCCAAATCTACATCACAAATAAAACCGTTTTTCTCTCGAATTAATTGATATACAGAAGAACTGAATACATTGTTAGATAGCCAACTAAAGTTTCTATAATTTATATTCCTAAAATATTTTACGTATCTATGTAATTAAAAAAGATATGATAAAAAATTCATTTATTTGTCGTTCTGGGGCCTTAAATGATAAGAATCGGTCATACCTTAACATTTGGGACATTTCCTCCAATAAGAACACATTTCTTATATTTTAAATTAAAAAACCATGCTATAAAACACGTTTTTGCCATAAATAATTAATAAAAAACAAGGTAGCCAATGATTTCTATAAATTTAATGATCGCGTAACCATAACTACAGATATTAGCTTAAGGTTTTTATAAAAATAATAATGTATTTTAATTACAAAATACGTTTACAATCAATTTAAAAAACCCATCTCTATTTGATTGTTAATATTTTTTTCAATTACAAAAGAATGTCCTATTTTTCAATTAAATAATAAAAAAACACGACCAGTGTTCTATCTCTTTTCTTAAAAAAACCGAAAAGTTTTTGCATGCGCGAAAAAAGGATTTCGCCTAATCCTAACTCATTTGTTTTTTACCCCATTACTTTACCTTTCTACTAAAGTTGACGCCATATTGTTTCCAAAATATATAGCAAACAAATGAAAAGAGTAATTGCGACTTTTGAATCAAAATGGCGAACTTGCGTTTTATGTTGACCACATTATATATTGAAAATAAACGAATTTTGACGTAAAAGGGTTTCCCCACCCTAATGCCCTGTCATCTGATTATTCAGCGTACCCCTACTTACGACAAAAAGGGGTCGCACGATCCCCTATCTCCAACCCTGACACCATGACGACCTTAAGTGCATTATATCCTCGGGAAGGGTATAGGGTATTCTCTTGTACCCTTGATTAAATTACTAGGGAATAGGATTTGCGGCAAACCCCTAAAATGAATTCTTGCGGGCTTGCGTTTAGGATGTCAAAATACCCCTAATACCCTTATAATCCCCTCTCTAGGGTTAATCGAATAAGGGTAAATATATTGCGCTCCATATGTAAGGGTTCGTATGAGTAGCACTGGTATCCTTTTATGCACGCACCCTTATTTAATACGTTCCCCTTCAGATATAAGGGTTCTATTGTGTGGCACCCTTACAACGCACTTCAGGGTTCATTGCGGTCAGTGGTCAGATTTAATCTATACCGTGGGGTCTTATATATATATATATATATATATATATATATATATATATATATATATATATATATAAACATACACATATATATTTATAAACTTGAAGGTTATTGCGACTGTTTACTAGATTCCTTATATATATTACAAAGAACGCCCTATCTACGTCTACGGAAATTCAATATTTAACAATTTTAAATGAGAATCGAATATATTTTGTTTTCATTTCAATTTGTTGTTTAATTCCCTTAAAAAAAAATTGCAAAAAAAATTTCGGTTGCCGTGGTGACGGTATCCAGGGAGGCCGGTAAACAATTTAAAAAAACAGAAACAAAAGGCGAACGTTATATCGTTCAATATGGCGTCGGGATGCAACAAATTCGGAAATATTTTCAAAACCGTATTGAAGTGAAATAATTTTTCAAATCGCTAAATAACTTTCCAAATGTGTTATAAACATTAATATAATTTAATAAAAACCTCGTAAGAATTGGTAGTCGGTAGTTTTAAGAAGATAAAAAATTTTCGGTTGAAAAACCCATCATAGGGATTTTAAAGACGTATCCATGGAGACCTAAACGAACACATTTAGCGTAAATTTTGTAGCAACATTATAACATTTCGTAAATCAAGATTTGTACGTATAATTTGGATATCCCCTGTGCGAGGCTTATTATCTTAGGACTCCATTTAAGACAGTCCTACTACTCCATGGAAATTATCAACCTTTCCTTCTTAAAGACGTCCTCTTAGAAAAGACCAATTAACTTTTGGGACTCCTTATTAAATTCCGCGATAGCAAACGAACTCTCTCGCGTTGCCCAGGGAGATTAAATTGTTTGTTGCTCAATTTTCCTCAATTTTTAATGAAGAACATCGGAACTGGATTGAATTGTTGCGAGGTAACTGGTTATTCTAGTTGCTATTGGGATCGCTTTGAGGCTCTAGCTGAAGCTGACCACCTAATTACAAACAGGAAATTAGTTTCGATAAATCGATATGTATATACGTGAGACAAGAACGATATTTGCGTCATCTGTGCAATAAAATCGCGGACTGCGTTTATCTAGCGGCCATGATGCCTTTAACTATATAGACAAGCCTAGTAGCTAGGCGACAGTTACCTGGACAACCGAATAAGGAGCCATCTTTGTGCTTTGGCGGATCGTTAAGCTGTGAGTGGCCGGAGCAGACGAGAAATCCGTCTGTGCTTTGGTAGATCGTCGACCTGTGCGTATTGTAAGCCAGTTATGTTATAGTTTATAGTTGTCCTTTCTTATTTTCAATACTGTTTATCGTCTGGAATTGAAAATTGAGGAAATTACGGAGAAACTAATCAGCTTATCAAGTTCATGCGCTGGTAAGTACGGTGGTAAATGTATTAAGCCCTATCAAAGGCGTGTGGAATTCACAACTTAAGGATATTAAAAAGGATTGCCAGGGTTTTGGGGGGCCAGAAATATGTTCCTTAATATATTGTGCCGGTTCCAAGGAAGATCTGGTACTATCCGAAAAATCACTTCAGCTTGGGTGGAGCTGCACGTGCCCAGAGTGCCTTGCCCGGGAATCGAACCCGGGACCCTCCGGTGAGAAGCCCAACGCTTTACCGTAACCCATATATATATATATATTTATATATATATACACAAATATATAGATATACATATACTATTTATATCTATCTATAAATAAATAAATAAATAAATATATATATATATATATATATATATATATATAAATATATATATATATATATATATATATATATATATATATATATTTATATATATATATAAATACACAAATATAAAGACATACATATACTATTTATATCTATCTATAAATAAATAAATAAATAAATAAATATATATATATATATATATATATATATATATATATTTATATATATATATATATATATATATATATATATATATATATATATATTTATATATATATATATATATATATATATATATATATATGGGTCGCGGTAGTCCATTGGGTAGAGCGTTGGATTGTTGACCGGAGGGTCCCGGGTTCGATTCCCGGGCAAGGCACTCTGGGCACCTACAGCTCCACCCAAGCTTAGTGATTTTTCGGGTACCAGGTCTTCCTGGGAAACCATAACCGGCACAAGGAACTAAGTACTGGGTGATCTCTACCATCACCTACTAAACCGACCTTCGGGTTGATTACTGTGTTTATGGTTTTATATATATATATATATATATATATATATATATATATATATATATTCTGTATATATGTGTGTATTTATATATATATATATATACACACATATATACAGAAACATACATAAGGAAAAGGGATAGGAACGAGATAGGAAAGGATAAAGGACGAACACAATAGAGGTGGGGAAGGCGGAATCGAACGGATCACAAGAGTAAAAATATTTCCTCAACCGGGACTCGAACACCGGATCTTTCCACTTGCCGGGCGGATGCTCTTAACCACTTGAGCTATCGAGGATAGTCAATTTACCCTGAGATCCGTGGGTCTAATATGTCGCCAAGCGCCCCGATTCTTTCAGCCAAGAGATGGCGTCAGGGGGCTGTTTCACCCACCAAAGGAGAAATAGACAATACACAAGGAAAGGAAAGGACAGTGGGTTAGAATTCATACAACATCATACAGGAAAAGTTCCTATCCCTTTTCCTTATATCTGTTTCTGTATATATGAGTATTTATTCGCCGTTTGGCGGGATTTCGTGTTTGAATGTATATATATATATATATATATATATATATATATATATATATATATATATATATATATATATATATATATATATATATATATATATATATCTGTGTGTGTGTGTATACATATATACAAATATATACATATATATATGCTATATACAGGGTTCGTCCGGAAAATAAGTGTACTGATCTCAGGAAAAAAAAATTATTACACTTTTACATATCTTAAGCTAATATTCCTCAAAATAGGACCCTTTAGAGTCGATACACTTGTTCCAGCGGCGTTCCCATTCCTGAAACGCTCCCGCGAAGGCATCATCGGGAACCTCTCGAAGACTCGTCGTCGACCTCTTCTCTGCCCTCCACGAACATCTTGTGCCACCGAAAGATCATGTTTCTGGACATGGCTGACTCCCCGTAAGCCTGGTTAATCATACCGACAGTTTCGGTAGACGATTTCCCAAGCTTTACCGCAAATTTGATGGAATAACGCTGCTCCAAAAACTTCGGCATCGCGTTCCGTGACGTGGATCGAGCGTGGAGGTTCGTGTTAACAGAGTTCCTCACTACACCACAGCTCAGAGCCGACTGCCTTTCTCAGCGTCGCTTGCCAACATACCCCCCTCCAATCGTAGTCCGTCAGAGCGGTACAGACTCCTGGGCTGGGCGCGCCTGGAGCGGCGCGCCCTAAACTTATTTTTTTCCGGACGAACCCTGTATATATATATATATATATATATACAAATAATGTTAAATTATACCTTTATATTTGGAGAAATTCTTTCAATATAATTGTTTATTTATTTATAGTCAGAGAGTTGATTTAAACCGTACTTAAGTGATGTTAATTGCAGTTAGGTCATCACATAATTATCAGACGGGAATACATAGGACAATGGTAATTTCAACAGGCAATAAGAATTGTACAATTTAAAAAGTCTTCTAATTTTTTTCCAGACGTTTTTATAAAGTTAGAATGTTTATTTATACTGTATTTTGTAGAGACAATTTTTTACCATACGCGTTAATTTTTTCATAGGCGAAGACACAATTCGAACCGTACAGAAAGTCATTTTTTAGGGATATGTCCTAACGTAATTAAAACTTAGGTTAGCTGGGCATCGGGTATAATTTTAAACTGCAATCTTGTCTCGGGAAAACAATTAGAATGACCCAGAGGTGTTCAGTGACCCAAATACACAATTTTCAAAATTACTTCGAAACGTACCGATCAAATAATTTTTAACCAACTTAAAAAACATAATATCTTTGATAGAAATGTTATTTTGAAAAAATAAATGCATGTTTATTTAAATTAATCTTATTATTAAAGTCAGCAGTCGAAAATACGACTAATTCGTAACACTCCTTGACGACGTACTAACAAACAGTCGTTGCCAAGGTAACGGCGGGTCGTGACGTAATCAAATGAAAGCCGATAATGGTTTTCGTGACGTCATCCGGGGATTTTTTTTATGATGAACGAGATTCTTACTCATCGCGATGGGAAAGGTAAAGTTTTCTTTTTTATTTTTTAATAAAAAACCACTTTCCAATTATCGCGAAATTATATCTGTAATTACTCGTCGCCGGATTTAACCAATCAACATTTTTTCAGGAATTTTAAACGAATTAAAAAAAGGAGAAAGACATTCTTGTAATATTACATCCCATTAATAAATTCCGCGAAAATTAAAGAAACCCAATTAGTTGTGCGCGCGACGCCATCTTTGATTATTTTGAAAAAAAAGATGAAGTCGGAAATTGCGAAAATTAACAATGGTGTTTTTTTTCCTGAATGGAAAAAGATCGCCCCGTTTAGGTTTGGAAAACGAAACACATGAAACAGTTTTCGCTTAAAAAAATTAGTTCTTTTTATTTCCTGCGAAATTCCTTTGCAAGAGAGTTTTAAAAAAGAGTAACTGTGATAAAGACGGGAAAGAAAAAAATTGAAGTTCGATTTCACTGGGTAAATTTTGCAACATGGCCGCCGCGCGTGTGCAATGAAAAAATATTTTGCAAACGCGTATTATTATTTTTCCTATTATTGTTTTTCGTTCATTTTTTTAGTGTTTAATTTTTTATATCTACCACTTATCCTGATTTTTGTAATGAAAAATTACGATAAATTTTTATGAAAAAATTACTTTTTTTTTACAATTTTACGGTTTTTTAATGATAAATTGTCTGATCTAATAGACTTACGCACATATATTTCCTCATCCAGGCCTAATATTACAACAAATTAAAAATTTAACGTAATTTTTAATGTTATATGATCCAATATAATCTTTCTAAAAGAATTGAAACGAAATTTTTGAAAGTCTTACGTCTTTTACCTATTTTTTATTAATAAATAATCTTTTACAACGTCTTTTAATGTTATATTAATGTCAATATAACTCGGATTATATTGAAATCTAGAATCTAGCGTATAATATTAATACCATAATCATTACCACGAGATTTGTTTATTGATAATGTCACTAAACTCTCATTAAATATACGTTGCTATGCTTTTTACATAAAAAATATGATTTTTTAAGCAAAAACTGTGTTAAAAACAAGATTTTATTTTGTTTTATACCTTTGATAGAGTTTAGACTTACAATTTTTTAAAAACTCAATTTAATGCTAGGATGGTCTTTTTAAAGGTTTTTTTAAGTGGTAAATTTAAAAAATTAGACGTGAAATCGCATCCTAGCGTACTTAGAAATTCATATTTTCATTAAAACAATATTGATTTGAAGTAAAATAGACATCTAAGACGTATTTCTATGCAAGTAATTGGTTTTTTAAGGATTAGATATCAATTTTTGAAGAAAGTTTTTTTTTGTAAGATTTAACTATAAAAATAAATTAATTAAACATAAATAAATTAAAAATAAATTACTTAAAAATAAATTAATAAAAACTATTATTATTATCGTATTATTGTGTTTTGGTTCAGGGGTATTTGGCATTTTTTTCGGGGTTTAATTTTTTTATCCCCCCCTGGGTAGAATCGTCGTCGGAAACACAAAAGGGTCTTTGATCGACACGTGTAAAAAAAAATTGCGCAACTGCGCGAATTTTACGATCGACGGTAAACTCAAAATTCTCCGAAAAAGGATTTTTACGTTCGTTTCGAGTTTTTTTTATATTTTTTTAACGGTTTTCCCTCAAAACGCCATCTGTGTGGGGGAAGAAAGAGAAATAAAAAAAGGATAGAAAAACAAAAGAGGCACAAAATTTACGTCGGTTGTAACTATTATCCCCGCGAAAAAATGGCGGAAACAAGTGAAGTCCGGAATGCGTGTTTTGTTCCGAACGATGTTTTATCGTGAATTTTTCGGGTTTTTAATTTTTGAAAATGCATATATATCTATTATATTCGTGTGTGCAATTGGTTGTGTTTTAAATAATCATATTTTTGTGACATTTACCGTATAAAATACTGTAAATATATTATTATAAACTATTTAAAGGCATTTCTTGTGTGATACATCTATTTTGAGAGCTGTCGCAAGGACAAATGAAACCTATGTACCTTAAGTACTGAATAAATTCTCGGACATCGGACATGTATCCAGTGAAAACATTCAGAAACCATAACGCAAACATAGAAACACCTACGACCCAATTGTTTATTCACCTTGACAACACATTAACCATAATAAATCAACACAGTTACATATTGGTAACGGCCATTCGGTTTAATCTAAATTAATATTATACGTAATTACTATACGAAATTGGTCACTAAAGAACCAGTATGGATTCCAATCATGTTTAAATAAAATGAACAATAATAAATTGTAATTTATAAACAAATACAATCATTTTATTTGTTGATAAAAAACACCGGTTGCTAAGGAATTGTTAATTTATATTGTAAATGAATTTGCCATGACATTGCTGTGTTTATAAACAACAATTGTTGATAAGGAATCAATAATTTATTTCTTTAAGGGATATAAATGAGATAAATTGATATTGAGATTGAGATTGTTGATAAATGTAAACAATGGTTACTATGGAATCGTTTCCTTATTTATATTATAGTGGTAGACATTTGGTAGTAAACGTTGTTATGTTTATAGTTCTTTTTGTTTTTTACTATTTTTTAATAGTTAGCTACCAGTTTTTTATTAGTATTTTGATGTTTTTTCAATTTTTTTCAAGTTTTCACCATTTCTTTCTATACTGTAAATCAAGTCGCCAATATGTGTTGAAAAATTTTCGAATTTCAAAAATACGTCCTCAACTGTTGCCGTGATATTATCATTCATTTATCTTCCGTTGTGAAAAATTATTTTCAAACCTTTTTCTTATTTAAAAAAAATTAATTTATAAAAAAAACTTGTGAGAAGAGACTGTTTCGCACGTCGACAGTCAATTTTTATTCAAAATCCGAAAAACGTAAAACCGATCGCGTAAATATTTTCCGTTCGCAAATCGCGAGTCTTTTGTTTCCCCGCGCTCACGCACTCACTTTAACTCCCCCTTCGTTTGTTTTCTCACGCACGAATACCAAAACCATTAAGAAGAGCCCCTCCCATCCCTTCCCATTCCTTTTATTTTTCCATTTTTTTCCCATTGTTTTATTATTTTCATTGGTTTTTGTTTTTTTTAATAAAAAGCCGACGCCGCGGCACACACACGTCTACGTAAGGACGCCGCTCCAACTCAACCCGCCAACCACGGAAAATGTCCTTCACTTTTTTTTTAATTACTTAATTATAGGTTTGGGGAAGGTCTTGCCTCGGAGAGAAAGAAAGAGAGATGGCCGTACGTTTCAACTGAAAAAAATAAGAAAAAATAATAACAATCATAAAAAATAGAAGCCATTTTATCACTTTTTCTTCCGACCATACGTCAAGATGGCCACCGCCCGCACACACACACACACACAGAGACGGACATAAAACAAAACAGGAACGATAACCGCATCCATTTATATTTTTCCCTTTCCAAATCTATTCCTTTTTTTTCTCAATTTTATTTTTTTAATCACTCCTTCGCCGTCTTGAGCGCCATTAAGAAAACCCTTTCCCCCCGCCCTTCCCCCGTGGGTCTTATAGAACGAGTAATGGATAAGGGAAAGGACTGCCCTGTTGTTTGATGGCGATTGGGAGGAAAGGGGATAAGAAGAAGACGAGAGGAGAGAGAGAGTTTATTCTTTTTAATCTTTTGTGCCTTCATCGTTCCAATAAACTTCATAGCGTCGTCGTGGTAACTCTTTTGATTTCGTTCTGCCGTTATTATTTCGTACGGTCGGCGATGTTCGATTGTCAAACTTGGCGTTTGGTGTGGAATTATGATGGGAGTGTTTATTATGGTAACGGAAAAAAACAATTCTCACGAGTGCATTTACGTGTTACATGAATTACAATGTTGTAAATTTAGACTGAAACGCGTTACGTTAACGTTTGCATACGTCTATAGATGTTTATGTTTATCTTTATATATCTATATATCTTTATATATCTATATATATTATATATCCATTTATCTTTATATATCTATATATATATATATATACATTCAAACAATATAGCTATATATATATATGTATTGCAATTCGATGTTCATTTGTCTCTTTCGACAATCCGCGTAGCTTCAATAAACGTCAAAACAATTCTTACTTGCTTACAAATTCTTACTTAATTGCAAATATGGTTTTTCATTATTTTTTTTAAAAAGTCTTCAATTGTAGCCAAAAAAAATTCTTCCATTTTTTCCTTCTTCGCACAGAGCATTTTCATGCCTCGTTTGTTTTCTTCCAGATCGTCCGCAACGCATAGATTTTCTTCATTTTTCTTTCCACCGGGCGTAATTAGGGAACCCGTGGGTCGTAACTTCGCCCCCATAACCCTTTCGCTTTTAAAAAAGAGTGAGACGAATTACGTCGATCCTAAATCTCACGAGAGATCGTCTTTTATCTTTTCTCTTTCTAAATCCTTTTCGTATTTCAACTGTTTCTTTTAATAAATGGCTCCGGTTTGTTATAATTACAGGCTACGACGCCTCTCTTCCCCAACTCTTAAATAATAAAAAAATAGATACATTTCACGTCTTTCATGCGAGAAAAAAGACCCTAAAAGATTAAAAAAAATAGACGGTTTACGTTTTTCCCTTACGCAAACATTGTTTGCTTTACGGTATTCATTTGTTTATTGATCGGTTGCTAGGGAACCTGTTCTGTTGTTTGTTGGTAGACATGAAAGGCATTAAATGTCAACTCAATAACGTAGCCTTATTAGGTTTTTTGTTGTTTCCTCATCGATATTCATACATTTTCAATACAATATTATTTTATTCAATATTTATAGGGTCCATATATGTGTAACGGCTTAGGAAAAACGGTTTATTTACCATGAAAGATAAAAAAATAGACGTCGATTAGCGTTAAAAGTTATAAACAATTTAAAATTGAACGGAGAAACGATATTGAATCGAACAATTGAAACCCGATAAATTTGTTGTTGAGCGACACCAAACTGTTTCGAAATTATCAACAAACAAATTTTAAATTTTCCTAAGAAAACATGTTTAAATAAACAGAAAATAGGAAGACCTTCATTTATTTGAACAAATAAAAAATTACAATTACGATACTTTTTAAAAGAATAGAGCGCAAAAACCATAGTAGTATGTAGTCGGAAGAAAAATTACGGAAAACAAATGTAGCGCAATAATCGAACAACAAAAAACAACAGTCGATAAGATTAAACAATACGGTAAACAAAATACGATAATAAATCGAACCATTCACACTCGAAAAAGTAACTCAACAAAACAAAACAATTTCGTACAATTTTAGTAAACGAAATACGAAAACCGGCATTGATTTAAAAAAAATGAAAAGAAGAAACGCGGAACATTGGAAACAAAAGAGCACTGAAAACGCGAATCAATAAATTAAACCTTAAATTAATATTTACTTAGTCAACAATGGCTACGTAAATAAATAATCAAAAGATTATCCCTAAATTATTAAACTAATAAAAAAAGGAAAAATCTTTCAAATAGAAAATAATAAAACACTAAAAAGTACGAAAAAAAATCGGCACAAATGAAAAAATTAGTTATATAAACAAAAGAGAAACAGATTTAGAAATTTAAATCCGACCCACGAAAAACAAAAGAGCCCCGAAACAAAATTAAACAAAAGTAGTCCGAAATTATTTCAACAATGAAATTCGACAAAAAATCAAATGAGTCTCGAAATAAAATTGTGACAAAAGAAGGCGGATATCGTTTAAACAAATGAAACGCGTAAACACATTTTCAATAAATTCACAAACTTCGATGAATGAACCCATTTTCCGGTTTTTCGCATTAAATTTATGGATTCTTTTTAAAGATAATACATCCAATAACTGTTCCTTAAACATTGATTAAATATCTAAATTGTTTAATCTGTAACTAAGACAGTTTTCCCTTTAAGGTTACGTGGAAGTGAGAAAGGTGTCTCTGTAGCTGTTCTTACGATGAAAGCAATAAGGAAATTAGGAATCAAAACCTTTTCCTCCTCCGAGGCACATTTCCAGCGAATTCCATGGCTCATATCCTGGAAGGGAACCACGTTACGATTCCAGGAACCGTAAAAGTGTCGTGGTTCTGGAAAAATTCGCCTTAGGGCTGATATCTTACTGGAAACGATCGGAAAACGCTCTGCGAATATTCCAAACGAAGCTTAAGAGCCTGGATATATTCCTTTAGTGTTTTTATCATTGTCTTCTAGCGCAGTATTGATTTATGTGTGGTATACTCCTATGAAACTCAATTTCCCCCAGTTGAAAACCACGTTATACTAACCGGAACCTCGCTATTGTTGCAATGAGTACGTTTCTTACCTTAACAATCGACAATAACAATAATTAATTTACATATTTCACAAACGATTGACGTAACAAACACTCAAATGTAAGCGTCTCTATGACAACAATAGTTAAAACACACAGGGCACAGAAAGAAAAAGGTTTATGATAACAAATTTGTTGGTCGTTGCCGGTTGTCAAGGTTACAATTAGACGTTCTTTTTTTGGTCGGTAAAAAACGATTTTTCTCACACAGAAAAAAAATTAAAATTTTTTCAGGCAAAAAAATTCGCGAATTTTAGTTTTTTTATTTTTAAATATGTCGACAATATGACAATCGAACAATGCCCTCTTACAATATCATAGAAACAAGGATTTTGCTTAGTGTATAGTCTATAGGTAGTTAAACAATTAATAATAGAATTAACAAGTGTCTAGAACATAACTGTTACGGTAGAACTTTATCTTACGTCATGCAAAGACAGTAACAATAAGCGATTTAATTTCCAGCTAATGTCAATTAAGTATTTTAATTTCAATGGGAACAGTAAAATTATTTTAACCGATAATATCCTTCACAACGCAAAAATATGTAGTCAAAATGTGCCCGAGAACTTTTTCGTACTTCTTTTGTTGTTACCGTGGCAACGTCAGTGTTGTTCCAGCACATCCCATGATAGCAGAGGCATAGATCAGAACAGAAATTTTTTTATGTTAAACAGTACGATTAATATATTTTCAATCATTTTTTATTAATTTTTTTCGGAAACTATTATTTTAAAATTTGTTTTTCTATCTTAGAATGGTTTATTTTTCTTATTTGTACATATAAATTCCGTCGACACTTTCTATATATGTCCTAATAGCCTCCTAGCTTGTTAAATTGTACCTTATACCCGAAACATCTATTACAGCCGCGTATTATCGAGACTTCTGCGTGAAGACGTCATATTTCGTAATACTTGACTAATGCGATGCATTCCAAGTCTTCTACGATGTCTTAAAAATGCATTTAGTCCCAAAAAATGATTATCGATACTGGAAAAACATATTGGTCATTTATCAACGACGTATTCGACTTTCAATTGCAATAAATATAGATATATATCGAAGAAACCGTGTCCTGGTCACGTCAACTCAAGTTTTGAAAGCATATATAATAGTTTGGAGAAGGTTTACCCTGCATATATAGGTTCTTTTACGCATATTACACCACCCACTAATGCCAATATAGAATAAATACTGCTTAAAAATGTTAAAAAACACGATATAATAGTTTTTTACGTAGCAATACTCTTTATTTAAACTGAAAATTGGACGTCCTGAAGATTTAAACAGGCGTTGCCTTGGTGACGTTCAACCATTCAGGTCTGAATGTTGATTGGCGAATTCAAAATTTAAACTTTGGAATGTCTTTTTTGACGTAATTAGATAAGAATTGGTTATGTCAAATGAATAGAAATCTAAACTGCCCTAAACACATTTTTTATTAAGATTTTGTGGCAAATAGGTTATTTTTTATCTATTATTTTAAGCTGTGGTTTTGTTTATACGTATTTTAAGTGGGTATTGGATTTTTTTTGACGGGTTTTTTTAAGAATATCTGTACATGAAAATCGCGATTTTTTTCTATAAATATAATATTTTACGAGCGATTAGTAATATTTACGCTTTTTTACGAAATTTAAGAAATTTTTTCGTGAAAAATATTCAATATTGGCTTGAGACTGGTGACAATTGACGTTAGATTCACTTCAAAGTCACTTCGCTGTTGTCGAAACGTTTACGTAAAAGGAGTTAGCGATTGTTACGGTTATGGAGGTGAGTTTTTATATATTTCTATGTTTTTATGACTTCAAACATGTGTTTTTTAATCAATTATTATGAAATAAGAGGTACGTCAAGATAAGTTTTTATTCATTCGGACATTCGACCTAATTTCGTAAAAAAAATTGCGACAGTGGATAAAAAAATGCGGGTTTTTGGAAAATTCGCAAACAATTCTTCGAATTTCATGAAACATATTTGTTTTTTCGTTAAAAATCGCTATGAAATTAAAAAGCAATGCTTTTTAAATCGGATAGTTGCTAGGTTTTCTCGATAGTTGATTTTTCCTGCAAATTTCCATCGAAATAAATCTTTTTTGGTCATATCTTCTTTAATATCAGCGATACGAAAACATGTGCTTCGCTTAAACTGAAAGATAATAAAATTAGCTTTCCAATAATATAACAAACGTCGAAATTACTATAACCGTTAATGAGATAATGACATTTTTTTAAATTTGATTGTTTTATTTCAGTAAATGTCTGACTTAAAAAAATCGCTTTTTTAAAAGTATCGCTTCAACAATTGATATTTGGTGATGATTAATAATGAATAATATTGTCAAAATCAACAGCTTCGTGTGTTGCAACGGTTTTAGTCTGATATCTATCATATATTCGGCTGGAACGCCGATGTATATAATATACAATTAGCTTAGAAACGGGTCAACTCATTCATAGAAGAATTTTGAAGATTTTTAGACCATAAATATTAAAAACAGGAAGAATACAATCGGTTTAGATTGAAAATATCAGTGGTAATTTTACGACATAATGAAGTTTTTCAAAATGGCGCGTCAAAATCACCGCATTGTGTTGTTCAAGTTCTGGAGTATTTTATGTATTTTCTCTAGATCTGCTATACGCACAGTCCCAAAGTATATCTTAAAATACGCGTATATTAGTTGGCTAATGTTGGCTTACTTTGTATTTACTGTAAACCTGATAGTGTTTGCACAAGAGTCGGAAATGTGAGGACAGTTTTTCAAAATTACGATATCGGAGTTATGTCGGTCGGTAAAGGTCTGCTTCCTGCCCGTTTCATAGCAACCATTGTCAACTTTTAACCATTGAATTGTTTAAATATGAAAGATGGCAGTGTTTTTTAACGTGTATGTTGAAATTTAGGTTTTTTAAGGGCAAAATAGATACTAAATTTAATGTCAAATCTGGTGAACTCTCCGACGGGAAAAATATGGAGTCGTGAGGAATTTTCCAGCGTGGTAGCTTCACAAAAACGGTCATTACTGGCAAGATATATAAGATATAATTAATATAAAGATATGATTGGATAGAGGAAGGTTGTTTCCATTGCTTATAGTAGATTTAAGTACCTATGATTGATAGCTTGCTCTTAAAAAATTATGAAACTTTATAACTTGAACTTATGCTTCGTTACACTTTCGGGGGGCAGTATATGAAAATAGTCTTGTATAAATGCCTTTTCAAAGCTATTCTCACGAAAGATTCAACTTATGAATATCCCTGGAAGTCATAAGACTCCAGTTCCAGCAAATTTAACCTTCCAGGACGCTAAAGGTCTTCCAGTCACGCCTCCAGAGAGCGTGACGTCAGAAATAATCTCACCTTCCCCACCCCCAACCCCACTCCAACAACGAAAGATACCGAGGCAGGTCGTCCAGGTGGCGCCACTCGTCACCGCGGTGGGCGTGGCTTAAGGACAGGTGTCCGACCAATGGGAGGGCTCCTTACATTACCGCCTCGACCCGTTGCCACGGCAACCCAACAATTATTTAGTGGGAGGAGCTTATAGAAGACATGCGTACATTTCAGTAGAGAGGGTTTTTTTTAATTATTTAAATCATTGTTTTATACGTTTTTTCAACCAGATTCTCTCTTTTTTTACATATCTGCCGGAGTTGCTTTACGTGAATGGGAATGAGATTTGATTTTAACTAATTTTTGGTGTTATTCGGTGTAGTTTATTATTAGTTGAAGTAATTACGTCTACTCGGATATTTAAATAACTAATTGTTGAGGATATGAGTTGGTTGCCAGGGAAGGTTTCGAGAATCAATAGGCGTAACCATGGTTACCGTTCGTTAATACTTAAGTCAAAATAAATAAGAGAATGTAGGCGAATGAATTATTTTGATCGTACGGCCGGAATTAATTAGATTTAAGTGATTTATGTGAGGAATATGTATATCCTAAGTACTTAAGCGAAATATAGCAGTTGTTTTTAATTGTGGAATGCTTGACAAAAGAATGCACAATTGCGGATACTTAATTTAGTATAGCAATTTTTATTTCATATATATATACAGATAGACAAAAGAAGGTCAAATTGCGAATTATAATTTTAGTTTTGCAGTTGTTTTTGGGTGTAGAGCGATATATTAAACAATTGGACAATACCGGATTCAAATATTTAGTTATTCAGTTGTTTGTAAGCGTAGAGCGTTAACAAAATTAAAGCGAATCGCAAGTTATGCAGTTTTTTGTTACCAAGGAACGCTAGACAAAAGAAGGGTGTATCGCGGATTCCGCAATGCAGTGGTTTTTTTCAAATATAGGACTATTGACAATAGAAGAGCGAATCGCAAATTGTACCTAAATTTATTTAGTTGTTTTTATGTTTATAACGCTGAACATAAGAAGGGAGAATCGCAAATTGTGCATTTAGCCTTGTAGTTGTTTTAATACGCAGAATTCAAGATAAAATATGGTATAACTGTGGTTTTTAAGCGTTATATGCCAGGCAAAATGTTAGGGATAATCTCGCAATCCATAGTGTAGTTGTTTTTCAATCTAGAAGAATGGACAAATGAAGGTCAAAATGCGAATTGTACTTTAGTTTAATGCGTTGTATTTAGATTTAGAGCGATATATGAAACAATTGATAAAATTTAGTTATTCAGTTGTTTTACGTGTACAATTCTACTTCTTTTTTTGCTAGCATGGAACGCTAGAATCGTGAATCACGAATTCTAATTTTAGTTTTGCAATTGTTTATGAAGTTTAAAACAATTGACAAATGAAGTACGAATCACGAATTCTACATCTACGTCATGCGATTGGGATTTTTGATAAAGAACGATGGATAAAATAAAATCGCGGATTCTACATCAAGTGTTGTAGTTATACAAAAATGTAGAATGCTTGAAAAATGGCGAAATTGTAGTTTATGCATTTAGTTACTCACTTGTTTAGTTTAATTGCGTAATGATAGACAAAAGAAGGCTTAATGGCATACTATACATTTGCTAATGCAACTGTTTTTAGGTGTAGAGCGATATTTGAAACAATAGAGAACCACGCATTCCATATTTAGTTATGTATTTGTTTCTTTAAGTTCCGAACGCTAGAACAAGAGAAGGTCGAGTTGCGAAATATAATTTGTTGATAAAAATTAAACAATAATTGACCATCACTACCCAGGTGTGATTTTACACGCACGTTGACACGTAAACAAAAGAAAGACGAATCGCGTTTAGTAATTAGTTGACAAAATAAGGAGGAAAATGCGACTGAAACGTGGCGATCGTCACGGCGCTAGTTTTTATTATTTTTACGATAAATAAACGATTGTTCATTACTGCGAGATAAACAAGAAGAAAAAATGAAAGGCGAATTGCTACCGATTAATTTTTTATAGACTAACATTGTTTATTAGCTCGAAATACTTGAAAATCACCTTGGAGATGTGCCAACAATCGAATATCTATTGAAACAATTGCTATGCGCGAAAATTAACAATAGATTAGTAGTGAAATAATATATATGTATGTATCACTAGGATTATTAGTTTACAGTAAAAACAAAGAAAATGCGAATTGCGATTTCGAATTTTACATCAGTTGAATACGATAAACAAACCAACGTTTGACGATCACCTTGGCGACAAGTCAAACAAATGAGGTACGATTTGCGAATAACATAGTAATGAACAAATTTGCTGTAAATATTATACAAAAAGATGACTATCGCAAATTATTGTTTGTTTATTATAGTTTTCGTATTGAACAAATTACTTTCATTTTTATTACGAATGAGTCCAAAACAATGACGAAGCGAATCGCGTGTATAGAAACACTCACGTGATTAAATTAATATTCTGTACATGATACGCATAAAATTATCTCCTAATTCGTGTGCATATCAATACCATATCAACAATTACCGCCATTTTTTTACTATACTTTGCGATACACGTAAATTCAATTGCTTCCCATATTAATTTAGTATATATTAAGAAAGTGCCATTGAAATCCTTTCCGTAAAACATTAATCCTTTACAATTAATATAATATTGGAATTAAAGGAAAAAAAAAACGCCCGAAGCGAATTAAAATTTCTGAATACGTTCAGTTGTTACCATAGCAACGAAGACCTTGTTTATTTTTTCGTTAGCAACGCATAAACAACTTATATGTTTTCTATTTTATACGATGTTATGATTGCCAACGTGATAATAATAATTTGAACACTTATACGTTGTTTTTTCAAAGCTTTTTATTATTTGAGAGTCATTTGTTCTGTCGTGATTTATATATTTTGTATTAATATGGCATGTGTGTGTGTGGGGTGGTGTAAGTCCGTTGCTATGGCAACGACAGTGATGTAAGACGGCTTGTGATTGGTTGAGTTCGTTCGCATTCCGTCCAATTAAAATACCCGAATAGTAATAACTAGTATTGAATTTGACGAATGAAATATACTTGTTTGTTGTTATTTTTACGTCAAAGTTGGAGACAAAATGGCGGATTATTAAACAAAATTAATTGGAAATTGAAAGAAAAAATATTTCCTGGTGGTTTCATGTTTTCTGTTCGAAGAAATTTGTCTCAGGATAATAAAAATTAATGAATTCCTTAGTTTTATAGCTTTAAAATAGGTTTCAAAAATGTAAAAAATCGAAATATAATTTAAAAAAATGAAAAATTAAATGAAAAAATAAGCTCCGTTTTCAAATAATGAGCCTCGAATGACGTACGAGTCATTAAAAAAAATAAAAATCCCAAGACAATCATAAAAAATGGCTAAACGTAATGGGTTTTAATCTTTTTTTTAAGCCGTCCGGCGCATATAATTACATGACCTTCTCCGTGATAAGTCTCCGTTCTCCGTACATGACGTTGAAGAGTTTTTTAAGCAATTAAAAATAAACGATGCGTGGGATAAATCGGCCATTTTCCACACAGACATCGCAGACATAAATTCAAAAACCAAGATAATCGTCCGGTTGTTTATCGAGCCGTTTCCATTGGATACGCACCTCATCTGTTTACGACGACGCCGTGTTAGAAAAGATGGCTTCCACTACTAATTCGAATATCACCATTCCGACATTTTATCCACTTAAAAACATGTTTTATACTACTTTTATTGGGTAAAATACTATTTCAAACATTTATTTCACAATACTATTCCAAATACCATTCGTTAAAGCCACCCAAAAAGGTATTCCGAGCGTAAACTCCGACGCGAAATTCCGACATTTTTAATGAAAAAGCATGTTTTTTCGCTGAAATAATGACTTAGAACGAACTTTACAAGTTGATTAAACCTTAAGTTGGGATTAATACTGATGAAATTATGTTTTAAGCTAGGTTATTTGAGTTTTAAGAAGGAATTAGCTGATTTCTTAAGAATATTAAAATTTTTGCCTAAGGTAATGAGCTAATCAGATGAATTTGAACTTGATGTATGAAGATGAACTTGAGTAATCTATATTTTACGTTCATAATAATAGATTTATATACTTTTTCACTCAATAAATCATCTTAAAATGTTAATATAACATTGTTTTCAGTTTGAAAACACGAAAAATAAATAAACAAAGCCCGTCGCCACTACTATCACGTTGATATTATCAAATGAACTACAACAAAGGCAACACATTCATTGGTTTTACGAACATTTGTTGTAAACAGTGTATTATAAGGAACGAAACACAAAAAAATAAATAAACAAAATCCCTTTGTCACAACAAACACCTAGATATTAACAAATGACGTACGATATACGCAACTCATTCATTGGTTTTACGAACATTTTTTGTAAACACTGTGTTATAATGAACGAAACACAAAAAAATAAATAAACAAAATCCCTTTGTCACAATAAACAAATATATATTAACAAATGACGTACGATATACGCAACTCATTCATTGGTTTTACGAACATTTGGTATAAACAAAATGTTGTGAGGAATGAAACACAAAAAAATAAATAAACAAAATCCCTTTGTCACAACAAACACGTAAATATTAACAAATGACGTAGGATATACGCAACTCATTCATTGGTTTTCGAACATTTGTCGTAAACATATATATCAACAAATATATAAACAAATAAGGGACATTATACGTAAACAAATATATGTGTGTTCCTTTTTACGGTTGGTCACTATACACCCTCCGCCACACGCCCTCGCGGCGGTATGTGGGCCATTATGCAGATGTAGATGAAGAAAACAAAGTGTTTATAAGGAACGAAACACAAAAAAGTAAATAAACAAAACCCCTTTTGTCATTACAAAACACGTAAAAAAGAACAAATGACGTACGATATACGCATCTCAATCATTTATTCTAACGTAATCCTTTTTGGTTTCATATTTATTTGAGGCGAAATTTGTTTACGAATTGTTTTATCATTGCGCAATTGTTTTATTGGAATATTTACGCATACGCAATGATGGAAACCATGCCGACGAAGTTTATTCTGATTAAACCATTTTATTTTTGAGGTTTACACTGCTTTTACGCAGCAAAACCATTTAATCCTGGCTCCTGGATATATTTATATATATATATATATATATATATATATATATATATATATATATATATATATATATATATATATATATATATGTAACCTCCCACACGTAAGTGACGTCCCGTCATCGCTTTAGCCCCCCTGGGTCTAATAAAATTCCGAATGGTTCCATCTCTCCTCTAACCATACACCTCACCCTCTCTCTCTCCCCCACCCCTGGTCTGTCCCCTTGTACATTCGGAAAAGGGGTCGGTCCACGAAGCCATAAAATCTCTCCATACCCCCAGCATCCCTCCGTCGCTAACGGATACGGTTCATCCCAAAAACCCTTAACGGGTCAGCAGGACTGGATATCCCGTGACGCGGAGGGGTTGGGGTTTGAAGTGTGTTCTCCCCTCCCTTCCTTAAGGGGTTTTGGTTTTATGCGTTCCATTCATATATATATATATATGTATAGGGGAATGGGCAGGGGGTGTCTGGTGGCCTAATGGACCATTCTTAAACTGAATCTCCCCTCAAGACTTCGGGGGGACTTCCGGAGATGCAGGGGATCGTGGAAGGGATTTGTCGTGTGATTGACGCATTAATGGGACCCTAGGGGTAACAGGGGTTACGTCCGGGTTTGACGGGAGCACTCATCTTTGGCTGTGGTAAATAATTCGGACGACTTTAAGGGTTAAACTATCTTATGAGGTCAGAGATTGGATGGATTGTGATATCTTGACGCTTTTAGGGTATGGAAAAGGGTGTCTATGCGAAAGAAACATGGGAATTTTATTTACCCTTCTAAGGGTTCTTCTGTTGTGAGATATCTGCGTCCATTTTCGTTTGCGATTAATCGATATAATAGTTTGGTAGGTCGATTATTATTGTTGTTTGATAGATCGATGTTATTTTTGGTGTTTTAAGTGCTTTCGATAGTCCTTTGTCTTTGTCTATGGTTTATGCTATTTCGTCGTCTTGTTGGTAAACTTTGGGAGATATCCGCGTCCATTTTCATTTGCGATTAATCGATATAATCGTTCGATGGGTCGATTATTTTTTTATAGTTCTACGTGTTTTCGCTGGTCTTTTGTCTTCGTCTATGGTCTATGCTACTTCGTCGCCTAGTTTGGAAACATTTTGAGATATCTGCGTCCACTTTTGTTTGCATTTAATCGATATAATAGTTTGGTAGGTCGATTATTATTGTTGTTCGATAGGTCGATTGTTATTTTTGGAGGTGTACGTGTTTTCGATAGTCCTTTGTCTCCGTTTGTACTTATGTTATTTTGTTATCTTTTTGGGAAACTTTGCGAGATATCTGAGTCCATTTTCGTTTGCGATTAATCGATATCATCGTTCGATAGGTCGATAAATATTGTTGTTCGATAGGTCGATTTTTTTATACTTTCTTGTGTTATCGATAGTTCTTAGTCTTTGTCTATGGTCTGTGTTGTTTCCTCGTTTTGTTGGGAAACTTGTCGAGGTTTCTGCTTCCATTTGCGTTGGCGATTAATCGATATAATCGTTAGATAGGTCGATTTTTGCATGTGATCGATATGACGTAATTAAGTACGTTTAAAAAAGGTTATGCTGCAATTGAAATTTATGTACATTATTTATTTATATAAATTTATATCAATTATTATGATTATCGATTGTATCTTTCGATAGGACTTTTCGATATATCGCAATATGTGTTTGTGAATTTTGGAATTGTTTCCCTTTTAATTATTTATCCTAATTTTTATTCAATATTATTTTTAAAACAAAAGAGAAGCTAAGGATATTCCCCTTTTCAATATCGTAAAAAAATTAACATGTTACTATTTTTACGATTTATCGATATAAAACTATCGAACTCGTAATGAACGATACCACCGTTCGATATATCAAAAGTCTACTCTTATCCAAACAACAATAAGAGTCGCTCGCTTACACGAGGGGGTGGATTTTCAGAAGACGAACCCCACTCTTCCAAAAAAAAATGGTACATATCTTCTTCAGGGTTTGAGGGTTAGGGTTTTAAGGGTTCACAACTGAAGATGATCTCCCCCTAGGGACAGGTTGGGCGCATTTGAGGGTTGACTGGTAAAGGGTATCAGGGTCATAAATAATCCTTAACCTCAGGGTTTAAGGATACTGGGTGTTCCAAGGGGACAAGGCGCTGTAGGGGACACCCTTTAAGTAACCACAGACCCCTGGAGACAGGGTATGATATATATATATATATATATATATATATATATATATATATATATATATATATATATATATATATATGATTTCGTCAAAGTATCACGGGGAAGTTTAGAATAAAAAACTTGGACATCAACAAACAATATAATAATAGTTAAAAAGAACGCTCACACGTTATTTCTTAAAAATTCCGACGGAATTTAGCTCCGTCTTCCTCAGAAGAAGAGACAGTAGCACTCAATTTCAGAAGCAATCACACGGTAGTACTTGGAGTAGCATCTTTTCTTCTGAGGAAGGCGGAGCTCAATTTGTCGAACTGATTTAAGGAATAACAATATATATATATAATTTATATTTATACATATAAGTATATGATACGTAACTATCATATCTGGGACAGACTATAGTTAATCCTATATGACGTTTTTTTTCAATTCATTGATAAACACTCGTATATGACGTTTAATAACTATATTCATAGCATTTGAAATATTTCAAACAGATTTTTTGGTTCACAAAGGTCTAACAGACTTTAGATAGATTACAAATTGACGTAATATCTATACATAGGCCTTTCAAATTGGTTATATTCTAGCTATAAATTCATTTCATTACTACGTAGTAGTGTCATCTATTCGATAAGCAACCATCATAGTCGGAACGGTCTATAGTTCCCTAACGTTGCCAAACCTCTTTCTTTTCCCAGGAGCACCCAGGCCTTCGGGGCTCTCCACTGGCCATGTTGGCCGCCCAGTGCAACAAACTCTCATCCAAGAGCCCTCCGCCATTGGCGGACGCGGCCGTGGGCAAGGGAGGCACCGGTAGTGGTTTTCATCCGTGGAGGAAGTCCGGCAACGTCGGGCAGCAGGGCGGAAACCTGGCAACGTCGGCTGGGTTGGGGGGTGGGGTACAGAAACACAGCAACTCGCCACCGCCTTCGACGGCGCTGCAGTCGGCTGGGCCTTCAATCTACGGCACTGGGGGTGGTGGGTGTGGTGGTGGGGCCGGTGGGGGCCTGGGGGCCGGTGGGGGTCCTCCTGGGGGCGAGCTATACTTCGGTCATGACCCGCAGGCGGCGGCGGCCGCGGCTGCGGCAGCTGCGCTTCTGAAGGTAAGCTATGGCTTCAGAATAACCCCTGAATAAATCTTAACTTAACTATAGTCTGTGCCTAGTATCCTTCTACTGTAAGCAAATATAAAATATTCGCATGAATAATGGTTATATTAAAGTAATTTCTTTATATATAATAAGCTGTAATGTCTTTATATTGCGAACAGCTTATGAAAGACCCCATAAGAAATCCAATGAAACTATAGTCTATGCCTAGTATCTTGGGTATGACTCTCCTTTTGACCAGTGTACCATATTCGTCCAAGTATTGTTCTTCTAAACCTAATTTATTGATATATGATTAGCTAGAGTTGTCCTGATATTGTGAAAAAGCTATAAAATACCCAATAAGAAATTTTAATTTAACTATAGTCTATACCTAGTCTCTTGGGTATAACTTTACTTAACGCAAAAGCACCATTTCTGTCGATACAATGTTCATATTAACGTAATTTCTACATCTATAATGAGTTGTAGATATCCTAATCCTGTGAACAGACCATAAAATACCCCATAAGAAATCTTAGGTGAACTATAGTCTGTGCCTAGTATCATGAGCAATGTCTGTTACCTGTGTTACTTAACAATAAACTGGCATCATTGTTGTGTCTCCTGACGCTATTCCTTTATCTAAACTATTATCTATAAACCTTGTAAATATTCATAGACCCCGGAAAACCCCATAAGAAATTTGAATAAACTATAGTCTATACGTTCTATCATGGGTATAATACTCACATACGTCAATACAATATATTCGTCTGTTAACTGTTTATCTAAATGTTATTTCTTCTCATAAAATGAAGTTTACACGTCCTTAAGTTAAGAATAGGTTAAGGAAGAACCCGAAAGATGTTTTTAAGAAACTATAGTCTATCTGTTGTATTTTGGGTATAGCCTTATTTCACGCAAAGGCACCGTTGTTGTTTAAATCTTGACGTAATACTGTCTTTTATAATGAGCTGTAGTCGTCTTTAACCGGTGTACAGATTATAGAATGATTCCTAAGGTATGTTTCTAAGAAACTATAGCCTATGCATTGTATCTTGGGTAGAGCATACTTTGACGCAAATTCACAATTGTTTTCTACATTGTGTTTATTTGCATAATACCTATGCATCGAGCTGTAGGTATCTTTAGCTTGTGAAAACACTAAAGAATCAACCATAAGAAGTTTTAAAGAAAACTATAGTCTATACGTTTTATCTTGGGTATAGCATTTTTTTATGCAATTGTACCGTCTGTGTCTTAAATAGGTTTTTCACAGCGTAATTAATTTTTATATAAGGCGCTGTAATCGCCTTTAACTTGTGAGCAGACTTACTAATGAACCATAAGATATTTTAAAGAAACTATAGCCTATACGTACTTTCTTGGTTGTAATACGTGTACATGTAAATAAATTATTTTCTTCCAAATATTGAATTTTGGTCTTGACTTAGTTTTGTTCAATAAAATGAACTCTAGATGTCCTTAAGGTGTGAAAAACTATAGAATATTACGTATAAATATAAATAAACTATAGTCTGTTCGTTTACTTTGGTATTAGAGTCACTTACGACAGTACACAGTGTTTTGGCATAATTTTCGTTGAATGAACGTAATTTGAGCGCGTAAATTGATGTAAAATTTCGATATTTCCAGCGATTATTGCAAATTCCGACAAGATAAGTGGATAAACTATAGTCTGTGGCTTCATTCTTGGGTATTAGAGTCGTAATAAGGTATAAATGTAGCGTTTACCATTGATTAAGACGTTTTTTTTGCATGATTTGTGATAGATAAAGGTAAAAGGTCCATCATACAAAGGTCAGACTATAGTCACAATGTTTTTTTTGCCCAACAGGTCGACACACATCACGCACACCAGCTCGTCTACGCCAGACCGTACGACGCGTGGAACTTTGGCAACACCGCCAACGCCGGCAACGTCGCGAACGGGACGGGTGCCACGGGCGGGCACCATCACCTTCACCACGCTTCGGCGCACCACCAAGGAGGTCACTTAGGCAAGACGGGTGTCGAATCAGGTCTATCATCCGGCGTTGCCATGTCTTCGTCGGCGTCCAACGTTGCCACGTCGCTCACAACTGCCGCTACGTCATCCTGCGGGTCAACTTCGTCATCATCGTCGTCTTCTACGTCATCGTCCAACTCGGGAAGCGTGGCAACGCCGCTCAGCTGGTGGGACATGCACCACGGCAACGCGACGGCATGGTTGGATATGGCAACGGCGCCTGCGGGATCATTAGGATACCATCACCATCACCACGCGACTGATTACGCTCACCATCTGCATCACGCGCACCACGCCATGCACCATCACCATATACTGCAGGTGGGTTCGTTTACATGGCAACGTCGTAAAATAAAATTATTTCTGGATGTTGTTGATAGTTACGGAATATAGTTCATGGGTTATTATTTGGAATACAGTTACCATGTTGCCAAATGTCTTAATATTGTTGTTTGGCAACATTAACTGGCCTAACTGACGATAGTTATCGGTCGCAATGGTCCGTTATCATGTATTTATAATGATCGATGGATATCAACCGATTACACGGGTGGTGTTGACATAATTTTGCAATTTTAAATGTTTTTTTATTGCCTCGAGATATTTTTTTTAAGCCTAAATAAACATTTTTGCGCCTGAAATTTATAATTTTTAAGTTTTTTAAAATGTTGGATAAGCTATCTAAAAATAGCAACTGTTTCGACAGACATTGTTGCAAATAAATTTACGGATGAATTTTTATACTTTAAAATAAGTATTATTTTTTGATAAAAATGGCGATTTTTTTGTTCATTTTTTTGTTTTATTCACTTAAATACTTAGAGGATATGTAGATAATATTATTAATCATGCGTGGTACATGTTGCTAGATTATTGATTAGATGGTTAAGGTGTAAAAAGATTTATATAAAAGGATACTCTGGTTCGAATCTCGTTCAAGACAATTTTTTTTCTTTTTAAAATGATGATGATTTTTTTCATAATGGACACAAATGCTTAAGAGTTTTTAAAGTGATGTGTTTTTTAATATTTTTGTCCTTTTAAATTAACCTAATTAAATGTAAAAGGCAATATAATATCTTTTTCACTTTGATGCTAGACTAACCCGGGTTCGAATCAACATCGAGTCAAATTTTTCTTCACTTCCAAATCGCCCTAAAGGAAGTCAAAATGGCCTTTGTTGCGTTATTAATTCATTTTTAATATAAATATATATTTATTTCGTTTCTTTATGTTATTAAAAATGCATAAATTCTACATTTTCGCTCTTTTTAACTTTGATGCTAGACTAACCCGGGTTCGAATCCGGGTCGAGTCAAGTTTTTTTCCACCCTCAAATCACTCTTAAATACGTCGAAATGGTCTTTTATGTGTAAGTACTTCATCTTTTATATTATTAAATATTATTGTCGGTTCTTTATAATTAAAAACGTATAAATTCTACATTTTCGCCAACAGGACACGTATAAGGCAATGCTTCACCCGTCTCCGACTTCGCCGTCATCCGGTTCCGCCGCTCCGTCGCCCTCATCGACTTCCGCACCAGGTTCCGCCCCGGGCGGACACCACCAGGGCGGCCCCCAGGCACCTCCTGCCCCACTTCCGCCCCCATCCGCCCCTCAGTACCTCGCCCCTCATCACCCACACCATCACCTGCACCACTATCCCCTCCATATTCCGCCCCCGCCGCCCGGGGCGACTTCCGCAGGGGCGGGTGCAACTCCCGCCCCGGGCGGAGGTCTCGCTCCATCCGCCTCGCCCCTATCCGCCTCCGGACAGCCCGCAAACTCTCCACGTTCCCAGAGGCGGTACACGGGACGGGCGACCTGCGACTGCCCGAACTGTCAGGAGGCCGAGAGGCTTGGCCCGGCTGGACTACATCTGCGCAGGCGCAATATTCACTCCTGCCACATCCCAGGATGCGGAAAGGTCAGTCTAGACGCCGAATCCATTCGACAAAACCAGCGACGATATAATATCGAGTCTAATAACCCTTAAGCGCTTATTAATTCTTCAAATTTTTGCTCAAAAATCGCTTCATAAATGTCTCAACAATGGTCCTATTGTAGGCTCAACAATCGCTTCATTAATTACTTAATAATCCAACATTGTTAGGTTTAATAATTGTTCAATTTTGCTCAACAATCGCCCAGTGAACGTCTTAACAATGGTCCAATTTTCAGGCTCAACAATTCTTCTAAGTTAGACTCAACAATCAATCAGTAAACAACTGATAATAACCGGCCAAAGTTGGGTTCAACAATTGTTCAATGTTTGGCACAAAAATAGTCCATTTGTTAAAGTCGTTCATTGTTCAATTTTTGGTTCGATAAACGTTGAAATAATGACTTAATGATCGGCCAATGTTCAGTTTGTTAATTGCTAATTGTTTGGCTCAAAAATCACTCAAGATAAGACTTAATTATTGTCCATTTTCAATTATTTTCCCTTAACAATTGTTCTAAGTTTGGCTCAAATATCGCTCAGGAAAGGACTGATAAAAAGGAAGAATGTTGGGTTGAATTTTTGTTAAAATTTTGGTTTGTGTAAATAATATTCCAAATATGGTTATCACAACCATTCAATGTTGGGCTCAACAATCGCTCATATAAATGACTTCGTCGATAGTTCAAAGTTGGGCTCGATATTCGCTTAATGACGACCTAAGTAGTAGTAGTTTTTAGGGGAGGCGACCGACAGCTAAGGTCATTTGCGCCATAGGGGATGGACAGGAAAGGATGAAGGGTGGAGAGAAACCCGGCGTCGGCATTAGCCTACTACTCTTTACGAAAGGCGCCCGCAGGGGGGTCCGCAGCTTAACGTCCCATACGACGGACGCCGTACTCACTCAAAGTGCCCTCCACAAAGCACCTCAAGTAGGGATCGAGATATCTCTGAAAAATATTCAACACCGCCGGGATTTGAACCCGCGCCCTCAGGGTGGGAAGCCAGTACGTTAGCCCCCGCACCATCTCGATCCCCATGACGACCTAAAAACATGCTCAAATTATGACTCAAAAACCGCTCAAAGGACGATTTTAATAATCATCCCAGGTTAGACTCAATATTTGCTCAATTTACGATTTGATAATAGTCCTAAATTTGGCTCAACTAAGGCTTAAATTCCGGGTTCATAGTTGATTAACAGTTTGACCGAAAATTTGGTCAATTTACGACTTAACAATCAAAATCGTCAAAGTTTTCTATTATCAACAACCACTCAACTTTGAGTACAACAATCGCTAAAAAAAAACCATACTCGCATTAATGATACGTAACAATAAAATTCGTATTGTCCTATCAATAACTATCGACAATTGGAAAACATTTTGCGAACAGCATATGTATATCAATGTTTAATGGTTTCCAAGACAATCTGGGGCATTGTTCAGTAGTTATCGCCATGGCAACGTATAAACAATGCATAATTTAATCTCGTTTCAGAGATAGTCGTAATTTTTCCCAACAAACCATTTCGCCACCGTAAAATTCCCCCCAACTTAAAACCACCAACTTTTCAAAACATTCCCATCGTAAATAATTACTTTCTTAGAAAATTCTAAATTTAAACTCAAACTCAGTAAAGATTAGACGCTCCCGTCTTCTTAAAAGGAATAAGACTTTAGCGTACGTGAGCAGTGAGTCTCCAATTAGCCCCACCATGAGAAAGAACGGTGGAATAGCTGGTAATTATGGGCGATCTGTTGAAGTGGCGATTTCCGCGACATCCTGTGTGGTCCGGGGAAATTAATTTATCTCGCGAAGCAGGTGCTCAAGAAATGGAACGAGTCTACGCTTTCCGTTTCCCGTGGATAGAAAAAAATACATTAAAAAAGTGTATTTCTTCGTAAAAAAACTCAATCGGGACTCCTATTTCATACCAAGAAGACATCTATCTGTGATAGAAGACACGGTATACCTTAAAAACGCCTTAAAAACTGTTTCGGACCCAAAAAACGACTCAAAACCCGATGAAAACACCGTAAAAATCAGATATTTCATTTAAAATAATATTTTTCACGTAACCATAGTTAAAAAACATGTTAAAAAAGTGTATTTCTTCATAATAAACTCAATCGGGACTTATATTTTATACCAAGAAGACATCTATCTGTGATAGAAAACACGGTATACCTTAAAAACGCCATAAAAAACTATTTCGGACCCAAAAAAGGACTCAAAACCCTATGAAAACATCGTAAAAATCAGATTTTTCATTTAAAACACGAATGAACTTGGAAAAAAATTGACATTTTTCACGTAACCGCAGTTAAAACATTTAAAAAAGGGTATTTCTTCGTAGACATCAATTAGAACTCCTATTTTACACCTAGAAAAGATACTACTATTATAAATAACATCCTAGACCTAAAACACAACTAAAACATTAAATAGAACTCAAAAAAGGACTTAAAAATCGATGAAACCGTCGTAAAAAAGGGAAATTTTATTAAAAATACCAATGATATTGGACATAAACTGTTATTTTTCACGTAACCTCGTTAAAAAAGGATAAAAAAAGGCTATCACTTCGGAAAAATAATATAAGGACTCATGGTTTACACCTAGAAGACATCTATCTATGAAAGAAGTCATATCAGACCTGAAAAAAACACCTTAAAATTATATAGAACTAAAAAGTTAAGATTAAAACCACAAAGAAACGGCAGAAATTCAGAAATTTATCTTTGTATGTACACGGAACTCAAAAAAATGACTTGAAAACCCATAAAACCCAAAAAACAGACATTTCATTCAAAAAACCAGTGATACTGAACATTTATCGTCATTTTTCATGAAACAACACTAAAAAACGCATTAAAAAAAGGGTATTGTCTATGAATATGGATTGAAAAGGAGTTAAGCGTGTGTTCTGAATCCAGGCAGAATATATCCAGGCTAGATGACAAAGTAGACCTGTTACATAACGATAAAAAAAGATTTTGAAGTCGATAAATGACATAAAAAACGTTAAAAAATAAAAAAATAAAAAACAGGGAAATATTACCCAAGGTACGATGATACCATATGTATATATATATATATATATATATATATATATATATATATATATATATATATATATATATATATATATATATATATATATATATATATATATATATATATATATATATATATATATAACGACGGCAGTTAGCCTCAAAATTGTTTCGTCACTAGATTCAAAATAAAAAAACCCTCCCATTCTAACCAATCACCGCTAAAAAGACTTCGTATTCGCCATTCTTCAATTTCGCAAATCACTCCGATGGATATGGTAAAGGGAAGAAAGTTTTGCGGTCATTACGGACAGATACAGACACGTAGACACGTAGACAGAGACACGTTGAGGCACTCAAAAGGGAATCACCGCTATAACCATCTGTCGATAGTTAGAGATCGAGAATAAATGATTGAACAATTGACGGCGGATGAGCGCAGTTCGATTTTGAAACATGGGCGGCAAATAATTCTTTTTTTGTTTGTTTTGCATCGCTATGGAGATTTATAAACGATACGAGATTGTTTATTTCCTTCCAAAGCTTCGAAAACGCTTCTTGGAATTGATTTCAGCGGAGATACAACTCAAGAAACCAACCAAAACAGATATAATTTAATCCCCGTCGTGACTTCACACGAATAAATCGGCCATTACAGACGCAATTACCAACTACGAAAGGCCTTACTCATGACGCAATGCCATTTATGCATCACTTATCCCTCTTGTAATTGACTTTGTCGTCCTAGTAGTCACTCAAGGCTTTAAAAATCGAATTATTTCCAGTTTTGTTCAACCTAAACTACGGCCATATTGCCGGTAACCAAGTCAATAACAAATCCTTAGCAACGGGAACTTTTACCCGTTGTGTACGACGCCATATTGAATTAACAAATTTCCTTCAAAATATTTTAATTTAAATAATTTAACGACAAATTCTACTGTACATGCTTATTAAACAGTATTATTCTAGTATTTAATGAGTAAAAAATACTCTTTTGAGGTAAATTAGAGGATAATTATAGGGAAAACTGAAATATTACTGAGTTAATACCATGTATAGTAGATTTTATACCAAAATTTGTTAAATATCTATTTAAATATATCCGATTTTACATGTTTTTCGTTGTTTGATTTTAGTTTTTCAATTGTTTATCATTACTTACTTTCGGAGATGCATAATTTTAACGAACAGCGTGCATTCCATAAGTAATGCAATTTAATTTTTAACGCCGTTTCTATTGGTCTAAGTAGGATTAAACGTTTTTAAGTATGCGCCCCGGGGCCATCTTGTTTTTGATTTTCACTTCGAATTAGGGTTTATTTTTGTTTATTCTTTTATTTTCAAATATTTTCCATGCTAAAATATAAAAAAATATGAATGCAAAGCTATATCTTTAATTCCTTAAAATAAAATCTTTGAATTAATTTTTTGAATTTAATGAAAATTAGAAATGTAAATAAAGAATCAAGATGGCGTGCGGGGCAATTTTTTCAATTATAGGAATATCGGATTTTTTTCCCTGGTTATTTAAACTTTCCGTCGAAATATGAAATTTTTATATATGCAAACTTATTTATTTTTTAAATCCGTTGATAAAAACTGTTAAAATTATTTTTAAAATAAAGGAGATACGAAAGCCGAAGTGTTTAAAAAATCCAAGATGGCGCCCGGCGAATCTTCAAAAATTCGATTTATTTATATATTTTTTATTTTTCGTTTATCTATTGTCAAATTTCAAATCAAATAAATAAAAGATGTTATTGTTATTCGACCTATGCAAAAAAATTAAGCCTAAATTCATGTTACAAGTCGATATAAAACGTTCCAATTTAGTTTTTTTCTCTTTAATACCTACGTAAAATATGTAAAAGTAATTTAACAAAATAAAAAAATCGAAATGGAATACGGAGCGAAAAAAATTAAAGATTGCGCCCGTGGCCTTCTTGTTTTTTTCACCTAGATTTTTTTTACTTCCTCTTTCACTTCTTCTTAATTTTGGAGGTGTATGTAGCGTAAATTAAAAATATTTAAAACTTGGCAAATGCTTTTAGTCTGTAACCAATTATTTGTAAAAAATATTAAAAAAAGAAATAAAAATAAACTAAAATTTTAGTACGAAAAATTCTAAGATGGCGTCCGGCGTGATCTCAATTTTTTCAATTGGAATTTCGAATTTCTTTTCCTTTCTAATCCGTTTAATTTCTTACCTCACAAGTCGAAATGCGAAATATAAATATAAATTTATCAATGCAATCCTTAAAATAAAACTTTGAAATGTATATTTTAAAAATAAGATACGAAATCCGAAGTGTAAATCAATCCAATATGGCGTCGGGCGCATTTTCCAAAATTCGATTTTTTTTTGCAATTTTTTCGCAATTTTTTTCATGGCAATAATATCTCTCTTTTCTTGCAGGTATACGGTAAGACGTCGCACTTGAAGGCGCACCTCCGTTGGCACACAGGCGAGCGTCCATTCGTCTGCAATTGGCTCTTCTGTGGAAAGAGGTTCACTCGCTCTGACGAGCTACAGAGACACCTACGCACCCACACGGGAGAGAAGAGGTCAGTTGAAAACAAAAGCGACACGACACCCGAAAACCAAAGCATAGGTATATATAGCAAATTATAATAACTAAAAATTTATATCAATATATCTATGTTTTAATTATTTTCCCCAGAACAAAAAAATATTTGTATATCTATATAATTTCCTTTGCATATTAATTTCTAAAAAAATAATACATTTTTTTTTGGAAATCCCGCTAAAACATTTCGTGAAATTTTTCATGAAAACATTTTTCATGAAAAACCTTTTCATAAAAATATTTTTCATTGAAAAAATATCATAAAAAAATTGATTGATATTTGAGAACTCTCTTTTTCTCGCGAAGTATTTTTCCCACTGGAATAACGATTATATCATTAGAAAGGTATTTTATATTTCTAAAATAACTATTTCTACGACTTTTCCTCTTAATGTTGAAAAAAATCAATTTTAAATGTACGTAAAAAATTAGAAAAAAAATTTCGTGAAATTTTTCAAATTGTTTTTCATGAAATTTGAAAAAACTTCGACACCAGAATAAAAATTATATCGTTAGAAAGATATTTTATTTTTCTAAAATATCCAAATACGAATTTTTCGTATTTTTAAAAAAATGGCTGTTGTTGCAAATAATAAACATTTGTATGGAAAATTATCTGATATGATATAGGCTTAGGACAGTAATTTTAAGAAATAATCCTTTTTTAATGTAATCCCCGTAAAACGTTTTGAAAATTTCGTGAAATTTTACGAAAAAAAATCGGTTATTTTGTCAAATTGTAAAAACGTCAAATTGAAATTTTACGAAAAAAATCGTTTATTTCGTCAAATTGTAATAACTAACAATTTATACTAATATATCTGTTTTAATTATTTTCCCCCGAACAAAAAAAATGTTTATCATTTCCTTATCTTTTAAATTAAAAAAATAATGTCTATTTATCAACATCCCGCAAAACAATTTCAAAAATTTCGTTAAATTTTTTTTACGAAAAAAATAATAATTTTTTGATAAAAATTTGGAAAAAATTGATTTACTCGCGAACTATTCATCCCACTACAGTAACGGATATCTCGCCAGAAAGGTATTTACATTTTTCTAAAAAATGTGTACTTACGATTTATCCGTACGTGTAAAAGAAATTTTTTTTGTGTACTTCCCGTTAAAAATTTATTAAAAAATATTTTAAAAATGTAATTTGTAAAACGTTGATTGGCTTGCGAACTATTTATCTCACCAAAATAATAATTATATCGTTTGAAAGGTATTTTATTTTTCTAAAAGATTTATACTATTGACTATTCCGTATATTTTAAAAAAAGGTTGTTTTTAACGAAAATAAGCATTTTTTCGAATATTTTCTGTTTAAATCTCACTATGATTTACACCTTACCTCCGGATAAGTGTTTAATTCATTTTAAATTTGCCGTTTTCTTAATATATTTAAGAATATACGAGAAATTCTACTTTCTTAACCTTATTTGAACATTTGAGTAATTTCCAATGACAACTAAACTCTGATTTTAAGTCATCGTTCACGTCAATGTTGTTTGGTAACCAATTCGTTTTAAACCATTTTAAACAGAGGTGTATGTATTCAATAGTGTGGTTATATGTGTTCATTGTAGCGTGACGTATTTGATTACCGATGTTAAATACCGTTTTCAAGGTTAACAACATTTCTTGCCATGTTTAAACGTCATTATAAACCCCTATGATCTTCTTGTATGAAATTGTTCTTTTTTACGTTGTTGTTGTTGTTGTTGTTGTTGTTACGTTTTGAAATTGTTTTTTTTCTTTAATATAAATATTAAAAAATTACAATCATTACTTTTTTACGTAAAAATTAAAACAATGCATCATTTTTTAGCGATAAAATTAAAAAACAGAATATTGAATTAAAACCCTCTTCAAAGGAAAATTCCTCTGAAAGAAAAAAAGTTTTTTTCAAAAATTACCAAAAAAATTCAAAATTATTTTTCATCAAAAAAATCAACCGTGTTCGTTAAAATGGCAACGCCATTCCACCATTTTTGTTCTCCAAACGAGAGAGAAAAAACAATGTATTTTGCCTTATTGTTATTCTCAGCACTTAAATCGTTACAGTAACAGATATATATATATATATATATATATATATATATATATATATATGTATATATATATATATGATAAATAAATACTATATATATATATATATATATATATATATATATATATATATATATATATATATATATATATATATATATGTATATATATATATATGATAAAAAAAATACTATACTGGCGTTTTCATACGTTTTTATCTCTCAGAGTTTTTTTAAAATGCCGCGTTTCTATGGATACTCCCAGATAGATCGATAAAAAAGGCCTTTTCTTGATATAATTGTCTATGCATAATATTCCTAATGGAAGGTAAACGACTTATTCATTTAATTAGCAATAAAAGCATCTATCTTAAGCTATTTTCCTATGATTCATAGACTACTGCCAATGCCAAGTTTAAAGAATAACTAAGCCCCCTTTCAAAGTTAAAAAAACCTTTGTTTTAATTAAATTAAAGTACTTTTTGGATTAATTAATTAATTTCGACCTCATTTTCTATTAATTCAACATGCATTTTACATTCTCTGTACGCTAATTCCTTTAGAAATATGAGAAATTACGTAGGAAAGATCATTTTCTTCTTAATATGACATATGTTCAAGTTCTAAAGTTTTTATATTTTTATACGAAAAGCGAAAAACGTTTCAGGTATAAACTTATGAAATATTTTTAAGTAGTTTATGTTCTATTAAATATAATATTTTTAAGGTCATTGGTATAGATAGTTTGGTCACAATTGGTGTTTTTGTAAAGGCGTCACAAACACAAGGACGAAATTACGATACGTTCAAGTTCTGAAGTTTTTTATTATTTATACAGAAACTAACTAAGATATCAAATTCAAAATTATAGAACAAATTAGACTAGGGTCTTTAAAATTCAAATTTAATAGTTTAAAGGTCAGTACAGTGATAGTTTTTTCACAAAATGACGTTTCCTCAAGAAAAGTTCCATTGATAGGAAAGAATTCAAAAGATTCGTTCAATTTCTAAAGTCTATGGTTTTTTTAATGCAAAAATTACTGTAGTAGTTACGTTTAAATTGAAATTGCTGAAACTGAACAAGGTCAAATCAACGATATTTTGGTCAGAATTCAAATTCATGTGAAGATGTACATTTATAGGGGATTTTTATTAAAAACTAGTTCAATATCTCAAGTTTAACGATTTTTTTGCCTCTTCATATTGTAGACATTAAGTTTAAACTGATAAATTATTTTTAAAAATAGTATCTTCTACTAAAAAAATCATCATGAAAGCTAAATACATTGTCAGTTTGGTCAAAAGTGACTTTTACGTAAAGCTAGGCAAATTAAGAAGGACGAATCTTAGCTATGTTCAAGTTCCGAAGTTTTTATTTTTTTTATCTAGAACTAATACCGTAAAACGGTAACAAAGGAAATATTATATTATATCAATATATTTTCGAATTGCATTTTAGGTTTCAAGGTTATTGCAAAAACGGTTTGGTCACAAAAGATGGTTATGTAAAACTATCCATTTAGTACAGACGAATTCAATATCTGATGTAGTTATGATTTTTTAAATTTTTTATCACAAGAACTAAAATATTTTAGCTTTTTTTACTTATACTACATTTAAAACAACATATTTTCAATTGATTTTAATTTTTACAAGGTGATTGTAAAGATAGTTTGGTCACAAATTAAATTTATGTGAAATTATCTATTTAGCAGAGACGAATTCAAGATCTGTTGTAGTTCAGAAGTTTTTTATTTTTTACAACAGAAACTACTGAAGTTAGGCCTTTTAAACTTATACCGCATTTAAAACAATAAAATTTTGATTTATTTTAATATTTACAAGGTCATTGCAAAGATAGTTTGGTCACAAATTATGTTTATGTAAAACTATCCATTTAGCAGAGAAAAAATTTAAGATATGTTCATGTTATAGAGTCTATATTTTTTATTACAAAAACTAATGTGTTTAAAAAGTCTATATATATAATATCTTAGGACAATGTACCCTTAATTTTTATTATCTTTTTAACAAGGTCATTTCAATGATAGTAAGGTCACAATTGACTTATTTGCGAAGCTGTCCTTTAGACAGGATGATTTTAACATCTGTTCACGTTCTAGAGTCTTTCATTTTTTATACTCTGAACAAATTTGAATAATAAGTTTATATTTAAAATATATATTTCAGTTTTATATACATGTTTTCCTAAACATATTCTCAGATTGGGTAAAAAATTGATAGATTGGTCACAATTTTTGTTAATGTGAAGAAGTCCATTTTTAGTGAAGGATTGTAGACATGTTCAATTTCTAAAGTCTATGGTTTTTCTTAAGAAAACTACTTAATTTATAAAGATAAAACTTACCATTTATTTTAGAACAATTTATTACCAATAAATTATCATTATTTAAGGTCATTGCAAACGTTTTGGTCACAATTCACCTGTATGTAATGACGTCCATTAGCAAAGACTAAATCTTAGTTCTACACAATTTCCAAAGTCTAACATTTTTTTCACAAAAGATATTGCAGATATTATGGTTTAAAGTGATATTATATACAAATAAAAAGGTCTTTTAGTTAATAAACCGTCTGAAAAGGTCAATACATTGATAGTTTGGTCACAAATGACCTCTATGTGAATGTATCCATTTGCTGAATCGAATTTAAGATAGGTTTTTTTAGCATTTATTTTCCAAAAATACACTTTATTTTTGATGTGTTTACTGGTAAATAAATTTGGGGGATTTTATTCAGTACATGGGGGAATTTAGTCAGGATATGGGGGATTTAAAACAGTATATTATCAATAGTTTCACTTTTGGAAATTACTATGCAAGGATAGTTTGGGCACAAATGATGTTTACGGGTAAAAATGCCCATTAGACGGAATGAATATCAAATTTTTTAATATCTAAAGTTTTCATTTTTTTATACAATTATTATTACAGTGATAAAGTTTTAACTGATACCATATTTAAAAACCGTGTTTCGTTATTACACATAATTTTTTTCAAGTCCAACGCAAAGATAGTTTCCTCATAATCTACGATTTTGTGACGTAATGTCAATTGAAGAGACCTAATTTAAGATGCGTTCTATTCCTGAAGTCTTTTATTTTTTATTTTGGACACTATTAGAGATATGAAGTTTAAACTGATATTTTATTTGAAATAGATGTATCTTTAATGAAATATTATATCAGAAATGACAGTAAATTTTATAGTTTGGTCACAAAATGACGGTTAAGCAGATATGCCATTTTAAAATGGAGGAATTTTAGATTCGTTCGATTTCTAAACTCATTTTTCATTTTTTATATAAAAAAACAATACATATCATTTTTTAAGTAACGATTAATAAATAAAATAAAGAGCTGGGATTTGTTTTTTAAAAAGTACGCAGTTTTGCGCCAATAAGTTTTTCCCCGCATTTCTGACCAAATTAACTTCAATTTTTTAAAATAACGTTTTTTTATTTGATAATAGACAGAAAAAACATAAACAGAATACTACATTTTCAAACAGAAATATTGGCGACTATTTTTTAAAGTGCGCAATTCTCCGCCATTTCGAGTTTCTTCGCTTAAATGACTAATATTTATATTAATTTTCGTAAAATTCAACTTTAATATGCATAAAAACTGAACAGAGATATTGGAGACTCTTTTTTGAGGTCGCAGTTCTGCGCCATTTTAGTTTTTTCGTATTTGTCACTTAAATATTATATTTTCTAAGAATATTTATCATAAAATTTCAAGTAAAATTCATTCTGCGAGACCTATTACTTATTGTTTTTCGAAATATACACATATATCAGTTGAAAAACTGATTTTCAATAAGGTTAACATATATTTGGCTTCCTACATATTTGGACCATGGCTTCCAATGCTCTATCAATCCCATATTACTGTAGAGGTTTCGTAATTGGTGTTACCCTGTGCCGATTAAGGGTGTCTCTGGTCCCGTTCCCTTTCTATATATCCTTCCAATACCCTGTCCAATGTAGCAATGTTATGTCGTGTCGTCCTATCTGTCCCAAGCCCTCCAAAAGAAGAAGTATGTCTTTCTTATCGCCGAAACAGATTCGCCTGCCCAGTTTGCAACAAGCGATTCATGAGATCGGACCACTTGGCGAAACACGTGAAGACGCACGCGGCGGGAGGGGAAGGCGGCGAAGACGACGAAGAGGTGAGTCGATACATCGATACGTTTATATCGATATTAATTTATAATATCAAATATATCGATAAGGAATTTCAATAAATGTATCTATAAAATTATTGATGAATATATCGATTAATATATCTATTAATTAAGTGATTAATATATCGATCTAAATAAAGATAAGTATATAGATTAATATATCAATACATATATCAATACGCATCGATACTTGCCATTTGAAAAAAAATCGATACTTTGATCGATTATCGAAAAAATTGAAATATTTGTGCGAGCGACAGTGCTTTCAATTTTATACACCAATTAAACATGGCCTTAATCGAAATTTCTTCAAATATCTTTTTTACATTGGTTTTATTCGAGACAACTAATCTAATATTAAAATACAACCTATTAAATAGAAAATATCATATACCTTTGCTTATATGGAAATTTTTCATCATAAATAAATATATATACATAAATACATATATATTAATAAATCAATAAATAAATAAATAAATAAATATATATATATATATATATATATAGGAGGAATTAATATATATTTATTAATACCTCCTATATTCTCAATCTGAATTCTGTATTCCGAATTCCGTTTCTTCAAAGGGAGAAGGAGTAGGGGAGTTGGAGGAAGGCGAGGAGGTTGACGAGTCGTCCACCGTGGCGCCAATGGGACACAGGGTTGCCAAGTTGGGCGGCAAGGGCAGCGGCGATTCCTGCAGCGAGAGCGGTGGAGAGGACGCCAACGGCACCAACGGTCAACCCATGGGTCTGCACCAGCTGGCACCGTCGCAGCGCGACGCATGAGTCAGGTTGGGAGGGGGGAGGGTGGAAGTGCCCCAACCGGCGCCTCCCCTCTCCTCTTTCCTCCCCATACACTACTACGCCGCGAGGTGATGCGGCAACGTCGCTTGGTGATGTGACAACGCCGCCAGATGATTCCTGTGACGTCAATTTGGAGTGAACTGGCAACGCTGCTCGTCTTGATCGTGGCAACTTCGCAAGGAGAAGTGGCAACGTCTTATGAATATGTGGCAACGTCGCAAAATGATGTCGCAACGCCGCTTACGAATGCCGTGACGTCCTGAATGGGCGAACCGTCAACTTGAGGCTTGTGAATGTGGCAACGTCGCAATTTCATCCGAATGGGTCGCAAATTGGACGTGGCAACGTCGCTATTTGATGTGGCAGCGTTGCAAGGTGATTTGACAACGTCATCAGTGCATTTGTTAGTAGCCCTTAGGCAACACTGTACTGTCAGGTGTGTAAATGGACCCTAAAGGTGTACATTATGAGAGGCAACAGTGGCAGCGGTTTTGCCAGGTTGACGGCATTTTGGTTGCAAGTTCCCTCCCGGTCGATGTGGCATCGTCGCAAAACTTGGAAAATGAAATGGCAACTTCGCCAGAGAGTTTAGACGCGATACATAGATACACCTGATGTGGCAACGTCGCTTTCGTGGATTGCTTCATCCTATTGCACAGCGTTACTGTTAGCAACGTCGCTACCTTGACTTCACAGATAAGTTATAACCCTTTGGTTCGATTCCTGAATCAATGGGGGAACCAATCAGCGTGTGTGCTCTTCTGCGCATTAAAAATGAGAGAACTGCCAACACTGTGTGGCCAACATTAAACTCCGCCATTTTGGCCAACCATGTCGAAATCCGGCACGCTGCTTTTAGTCTGACATAGTGTTTTGAAATGGGTTCACCATTCTTTACACATGAAAGCCATCAAGATAACGTGTGCGGATTCGATTGGAAAAAACAATTTTTTGAATATTTTCTCAGTAAAAGGTCAATCCAAAATCTTCCCATGTTAAATGATGAACTTACAGGCCAGATTTTGAATATAGTAAATTTGGCAACGTGGTGGAAAGTTTGGCAACACCGGCGAGTTTTAAACTATAGTCCAGCAAGTTAAGGTCCGTGTTATAGTCTCTCATTCTCACAAAAGACTCCTTGCGAGTGAAGTGAATTTGGCAACACCAATCACAGTTGAACCCGTGCCAAACTTGACAACGCCGCTTCGCATCGTGACGTCATCCCCGCGCCGCCATATTGATCGCGTCACATCGTGCAGTGTTGCATTTTAAATGCCATATTAATTTTCTTTGTCCACTTTTGATTGGAAATGGCGAATTCATTCGTTTTTTTTAAATGTGTGTTTTAAAGAACCTTAATGATATAAATGAATGCTTCTTTTTTTATATAAATAGTAAAATAATCGAACTCTGAGGAACAATATTGAATAATATTTCCCTCCTCCGCGTATACCTGTCTATAGTCTGTCCGTGCGTGTGCTATAATAATGATGACGCGACGATTTGGCAACGCCGCTTGAGCGAACTGTAATCTTCGCGTCTATAATCTAATTGTGTGTGTGTTCTGGTGTGTTTTGTTACTAACCAATTGTTTATTGGTTAGTAACTGTAATTAGGGTTAAATGATTTTTACGATATATATATATATATATATATATATATATATATATATATATATATATATATATATATATATATATGTGTGTGTGTGTGTGTGTGTGTATACATATATATGTATGTATATATAGTTAAAGTTATGCTGAATTGTATTTTAATGTGTTTTTTATGGGGTAGGTCCTTTTTTCCCACGCTGGGGAAAGTGTGGAAAAAATTATTTCAAAAATTTTCACGCAAATATTCTCTCTTTAATTAATAAAAATTTTTTCAACAAATATATCCATTGTACTGTCGTTAAAAATGCTGACAGAAACAAAATTAATTTAATTTTTTTGCAGAGAAAAATAGAGTTAAATCATTTGCTATAGGACGTAAAATGTTTTTTTTAAAGATTTTTTTCAGGAAAAAAATTTAAAAAAAAATTTTTTTCGTGAAAATTTTGCGAAAATTTTGACTTGCGTGTCACACGAATGTTTGGCTGAAATTACGAAAATGATCGTTCGACATGTCGCTACGACATATTTTTCAAATTCTACTAAAATTCAGAACGTTCGACGTTAAAAAAATTAATTTGTGAAAAATTGATAAAAATTTTTTTAAAAACCAACTTTAATTTTTTTTTATATTCTATGTTTTTTTTATTTTAAATATTGTTGAGATTGCATAAAAAAATAGGCACTTATTAGGCTAAACAACAATTTTTACCTTTCAACTGATTTGGCATTGTTAAGTAAAAATTGATATTTTTTGTTAATAAATAGGTTTTTTTTAGAGATATCCGACTACCGCAAAATTATTTGAGGAAACCTTTTCAGTTGTTAAAAATAAACTATTCCGAATTTTTCCAGAGGGCTCTTACGCCAAAAATTTGAGAAAAAAAATAGTATTTCGGCACTTTTACATGCTTTTTTTTTAGTTTTTTTTGTGAAGAAAAATATACTCTTTTAAGTTACGTATTTAAATTTGACGATATGATTATATATATATATATATATATATATATATATATATATATATATATATATATATATATATATACATATTGAAATCCCTGAAATATCAAGAGAAGACTGCTTCGCTCTTAAACGTTTCAGCACAAAACTGGTGGTATCAAAAATATTTAACTACAACAGTTGCTGTCATCAACATATCGCTTTTTATTAACAAAAAACGCTTAACAAGACGGCCAGGTAAAGAATTTTAAGAGAAAAGCATTGAAAAAATTCCTAATACCGTCGAACCCGAGACATATCATGCAATTTTTTTTATGAAAAATGCATAAATATTATTTTATTTATAAAAAATGACTTAAAAAACGAACCTGATCGTATATTTTGAACGAAATCAATCGAACTATCAAGGGTTTACGTAATATTTTCGACTAGTTAATCATGTTTAAAAAAGGAAACACCATAGAAGAGATGCATTATGGGATGCTGACACATATTACGAGGTAGTTTTACATGAAAAAAATTCTGGATCCGTCACACGAGTTTTTGTAACATTTCAAATTATATATATATATATTTTTACGCCTAATAATATACATATGCAACATGGCTTCTTAAAAAATTCGACACTAAAATTGGATTTTTTTTGTCTTTAATTCCCGTTAAGATCAATTATTTTTTGTGGTTTCAAGGAAAACCAATATTAAAAAAATGTTTTTTTTCTTATCCTGGTTTTAATTAAACACTGTAAATAATCAAACCCTTGAGTATAATATTTTACGCAAAAATAAGTTAGATTTTTTGGCATAAATATTGCTTAAATTTTTTGTTAAAAATTTTGTTAGCAAAAATTTCGCTCGATTTTTTGTTAAATATAATTTTTTTGGCAAAAATATCGTTCAATTTCTTGTTCAATTTTTGTCGACAAAAAACTTCGGTAAAAATTTTCTTAAATTATTTTTTTCATGAAAATATTTCTTTTTTAAATCTTCCATTAAAAAAAATACTTCCAGTGCCATTCCTATTTCGAAACTTTTCTCCTCATTTATTTTTCGTTAAAAGAGCAACATCCTTAAATAAAATGTTGGTTTAAACTAAAAACTAATGCAGCTCATAAGTAATTGTCTAGGTAACTGTCGTCTTGCTAAAAAACTACATTACAAAGTATTGTTAGCAGTAGCGTAACTTCGATGGCTGTAATTACACGTAGTGTAGACTGTAAAATCATTAATTTTTTCGCAAATTTTACCCTTTTCTTAAAACAGTAAATGATTTTTTTCTTAATTTCGGTGACTTCATTTATGATACAACGATCACCAACCTGACAAAAGTGTATTTTTCGTTTTAAAACTAATTTTCTCTCAACAAAATACATTTTTTATCAAGTGGTCATACTGATTAGGAGATTACGAATGGAATAATTTCATACCGAAATTGGAATAAAATTATTTATCCATTTAAATTATAAAATGGATTGGTGTATATATATATATATATATATATATATATATATATATATATATATACATACATACATACATACATAGATATATATGCTTAAATATTGATTTTTCGCGAAAATTAGGCTCTAAAACTCCAGACTGTTCTCGAATTTTCATCATTTTAAGTCGGAATTTTCGCGAAAATTAGTCACTTTAATTTTTCAATATTGGAACTGTTTACCCATTATTTAGGCTTACATTTCTTCCGCAAGTACTAATTAAAACCAGAACATAACTTTGGCAAAAATTAAAATAATCCTTAAAAAATAATTTTTTCTCTTCTTTTTGTATTAATGGATGTAATCCCATCTCTAATCTCTTGTTTCCAATTTTTTCTCTTCCAGAAATCGTTTTATTATAAATAAATATATGAAAAAGTGTAAGAATGTAACAATTGATATTTTTATGTAAATATGTTAAGTGTTTTCAATGATTCCCTATTGTTTGTAATTCCGTAAAAAAACAGTGGGAATATTAATTATTTATAGGTTAATCGTCCAAGTGAACATTTTCAGACATTTTTCGGACATGTTGAATTTAAAAAAAAAACGAATTTCTTTTCTTCTTGAAGACCTAAAAAATGAGAGTGATATTGTAAGAAAAAGGACCGATAAAATGTCGTCTTCTAAAGGAACTGAGAATCTATTTCTTCTCCTTAATTCATGTCGAGTACGTGTGCTTCAATTTGTGTGCGTGGTGTGTGTATTTTCAACAAATAATGTAAAAGTGTTTTTAAGAGAAAAAAGAGTTTTTCGTGAAAATGTTATTGTGAACAGTGTTTGTCGACCTGGAATTTTTTTTCGTAATTTTGACTCCCAATTTTTTTTCATCAGCGTTGCTTAAAGAAAAACCACCTCTTAAGACAAAAAACAATGGAATTGATACAAAGAGGATGCAGACAGCTTTTTTGCTTTTTTTATTTAGTTTCGACAAAAAAATGGCCGAATTTTTTTTCAAATTGGAATTTTTTTGTCTAAAGTTTTCCTTTTCGGAAAAAAGGGAATTATTTTGTGTTTTGTTTCATCTTGCGTGCGTGTGTGTTCCTTCATGTGTGTTTGTGTGAATATACTGTGAACTTAATTGAACTGTATGCTGAGAAATCGATTGTCGATTTTGAGACATATGAATATAAATATATATAAATATGAATAAGGAACGGATTCTGTTAAAAAAATTATTTCAATTTTTTTTTACCAAAAAAAATTGAGATCTACTTATCATTTCAATAAATGGCTGGTCTTCGAAAACAAAAGAAGGCCGATTTAAACAAAAGGTAGTCTTTTGAACTATTTATTTAATATATAGTATAAATATGTAGAGTTAGACGGGTGGCCTGAAAATATTTGACCTGACAAAAAAATGAGACATTTTTTCTGATTTTTCCAGAATATTCATGAGTTTTATTTCAATTTTAAAGAAATTTACTGAATTTTTCTGAAATTTTCTGAAAATTTATGAATTTTTTTGAAGTTATTCGAATTTTTCTGATTTTTTTTGAGAATATTGAAATTTTTAGAAATTTCATAGAACATTTTGAAATTAAATTATTTTTTTTGAAAGTTGATGAAAATTTTTCTGAAATTTTATAAAATTATTGAAATTTTATGAAATTATATTAAATTCTATGAAATTTTATGAAATTTTGTGAAATTTTAAGAAAATATTTTGAAATATTTTGAAGTTTCATGAATTTTTATGAAATTTTATGAAAGTTTTATGAAATTATATGAAAATTTCATGAAATTTATTGATATTTTAAAAAATTTTATGAATTTATGTGACATTTGATGAAAATATTTTAAAATTTTATGAAATTTTTTTAAATATTTTGAAATATTCTGAAATTTTTGATGCAGCTAACTTTTCAGACCAAACTCTTTTTCATCCTAATCAAAAAGACGCGAACTGAGGACATTGAAAACTTTTAGTTTAAAAATTTTCTTAATATGTTAGACTTATTAAAATATCAATGATTTTTTTTTCTTTTCTTTGGAATTATATTCATCGTATTTTATATCGGGATTATATAGGATAAAAATTCGCAAAAAGGGGCAAATATCTATTTTAAGAATAGATTAATAATAATAAAGAGGAGGATTGTGATGATCAAAGGATCAATGGGGTGATTTGAATTAATTAATTTAGCCAGAAACAATGGCGAACATATATATCAATGTGCTCTCTGAATAATGTACTCTGAATGGTGTGCATTGTATCATGGTGTCATTCATTGGTGTGTGTGTTTGAGTGTCACCATAGATACATCCATGTCCATCCATCCAATCATCGTGTCATCCATGGTAATAAAATAGTATTAATGTAAGCACTGTTGATAATTTACTATAAATTCTGTTCCACGCTATTCATCAGCTGACATCATCTCTCGGATCACAGTTATTATTATAATGACGATTAGATAAGAAGAAGGACAAGGGACCATTGCACACACGATCAATGTTGTATCAACGTCAAACACAGGCGATGGGAATTAGGAAGGTCTTTATAAAGGCCTTTTGCATCTTAAATCCATCTTGGCGTCTTGTCTCAGCCAACTTCATTAAAACGATAATTAATTTTGAATTGCATCTTAATCATCTGACGTATATCTATTTCTTCCACGAGAGTATTGGGGGTGGAACGTTAGACTATCAACTATAGAGAGTCCGGGTTCGATTCCCGAGCATAACCTCCTTGCATCTTGACAAATTCCAAAGAAACTGCGGGAGATGCCGCAACAGTAACTTTTAACGGAGTAATCCGCTAATGTGTATTTCAATGCAACAATTTCAGAGTGTAAAAATCATTCGCCTTGACTGGGATTCGAACCCAGATCCCTCTCAATATCCGGTCGAGTGCTTTAGCCACTTAAGCTACCGAGGCGTCCTCTTAAACTCTATAATTTTTGGGGCTTTTAAAGGAACTAGATGTTATGACGAAATACCGTACATTTAACCTCGTGGACAGTGGCGCCTCGCGCACGACTACGAATGCCTGTGACATTGTATGTACGGTATTTCGTCATAACATCTTGTTCCTTTGAAAGCCCCAAAAATTTCAGAGTATAATAGGACGCCTCGGTAGCTTAAGTGGCTAAAGCACTCGACCGGATATTGAGGGAACTGGGTTCGAATCCCAGTCAAGGCGAATGATTTTTACACTCTGAAATTGTTGCATTGCCTTGCATCTTAATCCATCTTGGCGTCTTGTCTCGGCCATCTTCAATAGAACGCTTAAATCCACTTTGTAATCTTAGACGTGTTAACTTCAGAGTTATATCACCGTATAAACAACTATAACTGCATTTATCAGTAATTTATTAATAACTTTGACCTCCGTAAATCATCGTAAATACATGATATGATGATTCGTCGCACATACCATATGCCCAAAGCTCGACGATCCGCCAAAGCACAAAGATGGCGGTTCCTCATTGGGTTGCTCAGGCAACTAGCGCCTAGCCTAGTAGGCAGTAGGCTATAGTCCGCGAATATTAACCAGCAACATTATGCCATATATATTAATTTAGTCGGCTAACAAAATTGGCTATGATAACATTTTTCAATTTTTAATCGAAAATACTATATTTTTTAAAATTTTCAAAAATATTTTAAACCTTAAAAAAAAACTCTTGAATCTTTGTATCTTAGTCTTTTTTAAAAAAAACCCTAAATTTTCCGTGTAAAAATATGAAATTCACTAAATTTGAAAAAGGATCTAAAATAGACGTCGTACTTTTGATATGATATTATTCACAAGAAAGACGCATTTTCAAAGGACAATTAAGGCTTCTTAATAACAGAAAGGAGTTCCGAAGATAGCATATTGTGCAAGATAAGAAGATGTCTTTATAATATAGACGCAAATTTGAACCATTCGACAAGAACTGCAATGATTTGACTTGAAATTCGCCTTGGTATCAGGCGTGTTCAAGTTCTAAAGTCTTAATATTAATATCTTCAAATCGAAGAATACTATAAATACATGTTTAATATAAAAATAAGCAGAAATTCTTCTTTAATATAAATGTAGCAATAAATCTAACTTTCACTGCACAAAAATTTCTATATCTGCCGATATATTAAGACATGTTTCCCACATATAAAATGGCTTCCCTGATTTGTACATAGATAAGGTCTATATATAATTTTTTTTGCATAGATAAGGTTTATATAAATTTATTTTTGAATTAGGTATCCAATGCTTTTTAATAGACAGATAATATTGAACTAATTTTTAATTTATCTGTTTAATTTAAATAGTACGATTAACTTTTAACAATACGGAAGGTTATCTTAGCAGCCATCAGCTGTGATGGCTGCTAAGTATATAGTATAATATCGCCTATTCTAGTAAAACTATTAAATCTAAAAAAAAATTAAATTCATTATTACATAGTTAAATACATGCAATACGACTTGTAGAACATTCATCTTATTTCAATGGATAGTTTGTGAGAAAAAAATTATAAGACTTTATAACCTGAACATAATTACCATTCTAATTAAAACGATAATAATGACCACTTTTTTAAAGGTACCGTACTTAAAAAAATATAATAGAAATAGAAAAATAAATTCTTCATATTTTGGTACTAATTCCAAGTTAATTAAACCGGTAACTTAGGAGAAAAAAATTTAAAAAAAAATCATTGTTCGGGTGAAAAAAATTTCGTCCATAAAAAAATTGCGACTGTTTTCTCAAATACGTTATCAACTTCACATGAAATTACTTCATAATACAGAAATTTAATCTTAATATGATACAGTACTCATAATTCAGCTAATTACAATACTTTATCAGAAAATACTAAGGGATTAGTTGAAAAATTATATATAATCATGTTCTCCATTAAGTAACCATTCCATTGTGGAAATACTATGTCAATTTATTCGTTTTTAGTTCAACATTTAAATAAAAAGGTAAATTTTAAGTAAAATTAAAAAATTGAATCAATTTCATAAAAAACTGTTTCATAAAAAAATTTTCTTACATAAAAAAGTTTCATTGCAAATACTAAATAAAGCTAACTCCCGAATTTGTCGAGCCAACAATCTTCCACAGTACATCGAAAAATTGATATACTGGGGCCATCTTTCACACGGCACTGTCGAAATTCGGGATATTGCCCGAATACATGCGGAAGGTTCAGCACGCATAAATCCCACCAATCTATCCATGTTAAAATTGAGTATTGATGACAATTGTAACAGCACATTCTGAGGGAGCGACAGGAGCCGCACCAAGCGAGAGTTACCTCGTCGCTTAAGAATTGTTTGTTGAAGTTCGCCGTCCGGCATATTTGCAGCCATCCTTTTAATGTACTCTTCCCAAATTGCCGTCCCGTGATAAATGACACAACAGAGTCTGAAAGGTTAAAAGTTATCGTTTATTTCACGCCCAGATAATATATAAGTTACATACATTTTCAACTCCACTTTCATTGCGGCAACATGAACAGTAAATGGATTCAAAGAATCAGCTGTGGGAGGTGCTTCACAGGAATAATAAACCATAGGTAAAGATCTGCGAGATCCCATTTCATTTAAAATATAATGCAAATCCTGATATCCTTGTTGACCAAGCTTCGATGATTCAATAGTATTACGACAACCGGGCAACCAAGAAACTTTAACATTCATTTTATTCAGCACCTTTGCATGTAAAGAAGCATCCTCTTTACGTTTAAACTGTGGAAGAACTGTACCATTCTTAAGATCCACAACGTTATACCGGGCTTTATACAATGAAAATTTGGGCTTAAATGGCTCCAATACAGTTTCAACTGTAGTACCCTTCAAATCAACCGGCATTATACCTGATTCTCCGAATTCCTTACATACCTCCAAAGCATTACCACCCTTAAAGGTATACTGCCTAACCTCGGAATACATTTGACGAATATAAAGATCCACCCGTCCTATCATCACCGTTCTATATTTTTCATTTCTTGAAACTTGAAAATAAATCTTATTTATTAAACAAATCTCGTATCTATTGATAATCATCTCATTAATACATAAATACGGCAATTATATTGTATTGTATTGTATTAAGGAGAGGAAATATTATATTATACTATATATATCTATATATATCATATATATTATTAATATTATTAGGTAATCTACCGGTTAAAGTAGGTTTTTGGATGTTCACATATACCAAATAAATACTTTGTTAGTCCTAACAAAACAGAGATTCCAGCATCCTACTTTACATCAGGCCCCTCTTCATCTCTTCAGTACTTCCTTCCTCCCTTCATCCCGTCCAACATCCCTATCCTGTTCCTTCCCTTTCCTCGTTTGCCATTAACATTCTCCCCTCTATTACAGTCTTCAACATCCCCTTATTGCCAATCACTACACCCTTCATGCACTTTTCCTGCCTCCTCCTTAGTAATATCTCCCAACAAACCCCTCTCTTCGCCCACCATACCAAGTACTTCCTCATTTGTTTTCCTTCTTTCGGTCCATTTCAACTTCTCAAGTTTCAAATGTTTTTAATATCTATGATAGATTAAGAAGGAATAATTGTTTGTTTTTATTCTATTGTTTCAGGCTTCACTTCGTGGAAGTATTTAATATCCATTACTAAAAAGAAAGAAAGACTCGTACTTTTCCACAGATTTTATTATACGGTACAACGCGTTTCACCGACTTGTGGCATCATCAGGTACAAATTTGCAAAACAGGCAAAGTCACTGCTGTGATTGAATTCTAGTAAATTCTAGCAACCACAGCAGTGACTTTTACCCAGAGATATTACACACACTCCCAAAAGGATTAAAAAAGGACGCTCTCGAGCAATTACAGATTAGAAGGCACTTAAGGTAAACCCCAACACGACACTTTGTAATGAGCAATTGTTCCCATACCCCTCCCCACTCCTCTCAGAAAAATTAGCCTGGAAATGGTCAAAACAATCCATCAACGCACCTGCGAGCCCCCATCCCCCTCAAATCCTTCCAACCCTCCCCGCCCCCACTCTGTCCTGAGGGTATATATGCTTGCTCTGCCTGTTTTGCAAATTTGTACCTGATGATGCCGCAAGTCGGAGAAACGCGTTGTACCGTATAATAAAATCTGTGGAAAAGTCTTTCTTTCCTTTTTAGTAATGGATATTGTTTGTTTTGGTCATAGTTTTCATTACATATATGTCAAAGGTCATAAGATTTTTCAAGTCAGTTGGGTCTTAGAAATATCTTCCCTCGGTTGTGAGTTGATTGAATGGATCGCGGACTTTTCCAATGCTTGGGGAAACTCTCACAATCAACCCCTTACCCTCAGAATCCATCTCAATCGACTGGAGCATTCCCTACCAAGAGAGGACCACGCCCACTCTACCCTGGCGACCACAAAAAAAGGGGAAAAG
>NW_027286822.1:92500-122500 GCF_022747635.1 Hetaerina americana
TATATATATATATATATACATATATGTCTATGTGTGTGTGTATAGTAACACACAATATAGAAACACAAAAAAAAAGAAGAATACTCACACGTTATTTCTTGATATTTCGACGGAAACAATCCGTCGAAATATCAAGAAGTAACGTGTGAGTGTTCTTCTTTTTTTGTGTTTCTATATTGTGTGTTACTGTGTATTGTACTATTCGGCACTCCCGTGTTACGCCTACGAAAGCATATATATATATATATATATATATATATATATATATATATATATATATATAAACAAACTATTTTGGTTAAATTTCTGAAGTCCCTTCAATGTTTCTTCGCAAACTTTTCGCCGAAAACAGCTGAATCTTCTGCCTATTATGCATAAAACCTCTCCAAGGAAAAATATAACATTTTTAACATCAAAAGAACGGTAATTTTACCAAAAAAATGCTTTTTATGAAAAGGTTCCCTCAGCCAAAAGAAAATTCTCACCCGCTCCTCACAACATAAAGACAGCTGTGCTCGTTTCTGAACAACTTTTGGTTAAAATAGATGTTTATTTATGTTAACAGATTAATAGAGCGCCTTTTAAGTTTAAACAGGGTTTTATATCTGCGAAAGAAGTTGGAGAATTAAAATGAAGACCTTATACTTTGAACGCTCCGCTTGGATGTGGTCTCATGTGCTTAATTTTTGAAATATGACAGCTACTCGTCTAGTTATAACCAAAATAAAGCTCATACACCTTATATACCCTTCTGTTTATGTGTTAACCTTATTTAATTCGCATTTTAATCATTTTAAGTTGTTTTCCACGTCAGTAGCATTAGGAAACCATCTAGAAACGGTTATCAGGGCAACGGATTTCGCCCCCAGTTCTTCAATTGTTCTCTCGTAAGTGCACTCGACGTCCAGAGAGGGCCACTTTGGTACAGACGTGGACCTGACTTTCAGCTAGTCTTTAATCATCTCCACACCTCCCCTCCCGCCGAAACCATGGCGACGAAATGCGAACAACAAAGCCAAAGATCATCTGGCGACCACACACAAACCAACCCCTCTTCCACAAGCTCACAGCAAACACCCCCGTGGACTCCCCATCCATTGTTATACCATTGTTGTCCCATTGTTGGGGCGGACCACCCCTTTGCGCTGCCATAGCAACCGACCCGGGACCGGGGACGAACTTAAGAGTTGAGAGGATTCATTTGTTTGAGAAGGGGAGGCGGAGAAATAGCAGTTTGGAATGACCTCCTGTACGTTCCCCACAGGTCTTTTAAGGGAAATTTCCTTAAGGGGACACAATCCATCACTCTATTTAGCCTTAAATTTCCAGAAAAGCGTACCCTTAAGTACCCTAGGGGTGTCTTACCCTTTGAGGGATCGTAAATAAGTCTTCCAAAGCAGGTTTTAACTAGAGTGGTTTTCAGATCATCAGTTAATGGATACAAAAACCGATTCGGTATTGATTAATTCGGAGTGTTTAGGGTTTAGATTCATTTGTGACAGGATTGACGGGCAATACCCTTGACAAGGTTCATTCTTACCCTTTTTGAGGGTTTAGAAATGGTATACTGTTTAATTGGTGGAGGAGTTAATTCAATTTTTATATATAAGGTTTTACAAACGCGAATTCAGATAGATACGAGATTCTCAAATATATATATATATCTTTATATTAATTTATAAATATTCAATACTCGAGGAGGCCTGGGAGGCCTGGGAGGCCATCAAAAACTTTATTTTCCTTAAGATGTTAGTCCTATATACACATATCAATGATTTTGGTGTCTATACCTTCTCCAAAGTACTCTCTCTGTCAATTCGTAGTAATGGGTATGCCTTCTTCTTACTATCATTATATATTCCATCTTCTTCTTCGTCTTATATTCATTTTCACTGTTTAATAATAAAGCACCCTCCCCCCTTTGGAAGTCCTCCTCCTCTTATTTAAAGGCAGTTCAGTTCTTCTTATTAAGGTTCTTCTTATTATTAATCAGTAGTAGTAGTAGTTTTCTATATCTATTTGTTTCTTCTTTGCTTTATTATTATCATTATTTATTGTCTGTCTCTTCTCCACACATCATATTATTATTATCATCTCGCGTGTCCCAAAAGTGTGATATGACACGTACAATGTCCCCCCCCAATCATCATTATCATAATCACATTTCATCGCATTTTATATCGGGAATATATTTAGGTTAAAAAGTCGCAAAAAGGGACAAAGATTTATTTTAAGAATATAATAATTATAATAAGGAGGAGGATTGCGATGATCATAGGATCAATGGGGTGATTTGAATTTATTAATTTAGCCAGAAACAACGGCGAACATATATCAATGTGCTCTCTGGATAATGTGCTCTGAATTGGTGTGCATTGTGTCATGGTGTCATTCATTGGTGTGTTTGTGTGTGTCACCATAGATACATCCATTTGTCCATCCATCCAATCATATCGTGTCATTCAATGGTAATAAAATAGTATACATAGCAGTATTAGTATTAGTGTCTGTGTGTGCACTGTTGATAATTTACTATAAATTCTGTTCTACACTATTCATCAGCTGACATCATCTCTCGGATCACAGTTTATTATAATATTGACGATTATATAAGAAGGACAAGGGACCATTGCACACACGATCAATGTTGTATCAACGTCAAACACAGGTGATGGGAATAGGAAGGTCTTTATAAAGGCCTTTTGCATCTTAAATCCATCTTGGCGTCTTGTCTCAGCCAACTTCATTAAAACGATAATTAATTTTGAATTGCATCTTAATCATCTGACGTATATCTATTTCTTCCACGAGAGTATTGGGGGTGGAACGTTAGACTATCAACTATAGAGAGTCCGGGTTCGATTCCCGAGCATAACCTCCATGCAGTTCCACACAAGCTATCCCATTCCCTATCTATCTATCCTATTCCTATCCATACTTACTCCTAATGCCATTAACATACTCCCCTCTCTTTATATTATACAGTCTTCTTCTTCAACATCCATTCACTATTAATGCCGATCAATCAATCCAATCCCTTCTAATTCATATCTTTCTTCTCGTTGCCTTTCTCCTCTTATGCCTGTAGTTATAATATCTCCAAAACAAACCCCTCTCTCTCTCTCTCTCTCTCTCCTTGCCTCTCTTAACCATAGACACCTAGTGCTCTATACTATACTTCTTCATTCCTCCTTTCGGTCCATTCTATCCATCCTTCTCTCGTCTCCACACACACACCCACACATTATATATATATATATATATATATATATATATATATATATATATATATATATATCAATTCATGAGCCTCCAATCTACGTCTATCCTCCTGCTTCAATGACCGCGTTTCCATAGCCACACACATAACTACGCTTAACTTTGAACATATCAAAGTTTTCTAAACGAGTCTTTTCTTGTTAACATTCTTATAATCAACGTCCCTCTCATCTTAATTCCCTCCTCCTTGTCTGTGGAAGCCTCTTTGCCTAATATGACGCAATTCTTCTCCTTACGTCCCTACTACTTACTTTTTAAACCATCTTTGGTCCAGATAACACTTCCTGAGATACGTTTAAACTGTTCTGTCAGCTCTAGTTTATATGCCCATGTATTTCAATGTTTAGCTCAAACCTTTTTCTTTCTGGAAAATCGTATAACCTTTGTTTTATAAATATATATATATATATATATATATATATATATATATATATATATATATATATATATATATATATACATATATAAAGATATCTCCGACGGCAAACACACACAACCCCCCATACCCTACCTTATCCCCTTTGGAAACTCGGCGCTTGTACCCTGAAACCCTGGAAGCAACCCGACACAAAGAAACGTTGGTCCCCCCCTGCGACGTATTTAGCCAGGAGTTAGGGTGGGCTCTTGGTTTGGGGGGTTAGGGTGTTGTGTTGAGCGTCTAGGGTTCTAGGGTATTCAGGGGTCGATAACGAGGGTAAGCGAGGGTTGGGGAGAGGGAGAGATGGGCAATTTGTCAATGGATCCGTACCCTGGCAGGGACCCGTCGACTCCACAGGGGTCCACGAGGGTGTAGGATGTACCCCACCCTTGACGATAACCCCTAGGGTTTCACATTTAAAAGGGTACGGCCTCTCCCCTTCCCAACGGCACGTGATGACACCTCAGCGTTCTCCGACCCCTTTTATAACCCTAGGTCATTGAACGTCGCCCCTTAATGTCGCTTTAGGACTATTGACGTTTCAGTCGACTCCTGGTGGGCTTATTCGTTTATTGATCGCACTCAGGCGGTGTTGCAGTCGAGTTTACAACAATAACAAGAACAAACTACAAAAATATAACCTATTGTTAACGCGGAAATCTTAATTGCAACAAAAGGTTGGACAACAATGCCTTATTTTAAACAATTGAATGGCTGAAATTCGTGTTAACGTTTTGATCTAATCATAAAAACCTTCTTTAGAACTCAAACTACCGAATTTATTTGTTTGCGGTACTGTTAAGTTATGGAATCATAGCAAAAAATGTATTCCAAATCTTAAAAAAACCATTTTCTTCACGTTTCTTGTAGAAATTGTTGAAAAAAGGTATATTTTTGAACAATATACAACAATACACCGATTGTAATTCGTTATTTTGCCTATTGCAATTGGAAAAAACTACATTTAAATCTACAATCTACAATACAGGTGTTGAAACTATCGTTTACAGCGCTTGTAACGATTGATTGCAGTTCTTAAGAGTTGTAGTGACTACAATACCAATAATGAAATATTTTCTCAACAATTATTAAGATATTTTTACATCCAACCTTTACACTTGTAAAAACTACATCAAACCCTGTAAATGTCCACTCAAGAATTGTAATTATAATTTACATTTTTACAAACCAAAGCAGACCAAATTAGAATTAAACGTTTCAGCGTAGTTTATAAAGATCATCTTTCGACCACCGCAATAAAACCGACAAACACAAACTGAACAAATTTTAAATTCTACATTACAACCCATATGCAACATGTAAATTGATTTTATAGGGTATATATTTTAAAACCCAATTTAAATGTTAAATGCTTTTTCACCTTAATTAATTCGACATACACGCTTTGTAGACCACCACAGACAAAATGACCTTCAGAAGAACTCCAGGTCCAGTGACACGTGGAAGTAACATTCCCCCAACTCAACACGCATGCTTAGGTCTGAGGTCGTCACATTGTTCGTCCAGTGTAGTATTTTGTAGAAGCGGGTGAAGTGTGGAGACGTGTTCTAGTCCTATAATCATAAATGACCTTCAGAAGCACTCCTAGTTTGCATGAGGAAGTAACATTCCCCTATCAACACGCTTGCTTAGGTCTGAGGTCGTCACATTGTTCATCCAGTGTAGTATTTTGTAGAAGCGGATGAAGTATGGAGACGTGTTCTAGTCCTTTAATCATAAATGACCTTCAGAAGCACTCCTAGTTGGCATGAGGAAGTAACATTCCCCTATCAACACGCTTGCTTAGGTCTGAGGCCGTCACATTGTTCATCCAGTGTAGTATTTTGTAGAAGCGGATGAAGTATAAAGACGTGTTCTAGTCCTATAATCATAAATGACCTTCAGAAGCACTCCTAGTTGGCATGTGGAAGTAATATTCCCCTATCAACACGCATGCTTAGGTCTGAGGTCGTCACATTGTTCATCCAGTGTAGTATTTTGTAGAAGCGGGTGAAGTATGGAGACGTGTTCTAGTCCTATAATCATAAATGACCTTCAGAAGCACTCCTAGTTGGCATGTGGAAGTATCATTCCCCTATCAACACGCATGCTTCGGTCTTAGGTCGTCACATTATTCATCCAGTGTAGTATTTTGTAGAAGCGGGTGAAGTATGGACACGTGTTCTAGTCCTATAATCATAAATGACCTTCAGAAGCACCCCAGGTCTGGTGGTATGTGGAAGTAACATTCCCTAAACATATACTGGCTTTTCCCAAGGTTCCCAACCACGAAATTTTACCACCTATGAGATTGATAGTAGACCTGTCAACAGCATCGTCACCATATTAACGGCCTTTAAACGACGATTGAATCTCAGTAGGAGTCACTTTTTAATAGTCACGCTGTTTAAACTCGCAATTGTTGCCACTTAGAGCACAAAACACTAAAGCACGTCTCCATACTTCATTCGTTTCTCAAAATACTACACTCAAAGAATAATGTAACGACCTCAAACCTAAGCATGCGTTTGAAGGGGGAATGTTACTTCCACATGCCACCAGACCATTTATTTTTGTTATACTAGAGCACGTCTCCATACTTCATCCGCTTCTCAAAATACTACACTGGATGAATGTAACGACCATATACCTAAGTATGAGTGTTGAGTAGTAATGTTACTTCCACATGCCACGAGACCAGGACTGGTTCTATAGCTCATTCTGTTTGTATTATTAGAACACGTCTCCAATACTTCATCCGTTTCTCAAAATACTACACTGGATGAATAATGGAACGACTTCAAACCTCTAAAGCAAGCGTCTTGAGTTGGGGGAATGTTACTTCCACATGCTACCAGACCAGGACTGGTTCTATAGCTCATTCTGTTTGTATTATTAGAACACGTCTCCAATACTTCATACGTTTCTCAAAATACTACACTGGATGTATAATGGAACGACCTCAAACCTCGAAAGCAAGCGTGTTGAGTTGGGGTAATGTTACTTCCACATGCCACCAGACTAGGAGTGCTTGAAGATCATTTTGTTGTTGATCTACAGGGATGAGATTTCATTCAGTTTTCAGCCTACCTTCGCAACAGTTAATATTAGGATGAAACACCGTGGTTACCTGAAGAAATTCATGTTTTTACGATGTCTGAGGGGATGTATGGTAGGCCAAATAAGTACCCGGCCTGATGTAGAGATGGCGGTAGTTGTTTGCAAAATATGACTGTATTATATAATAAATGTGAAACTCCAATAGCCGTAAACAGTTTACCTTTCTTAACAAAGTAAAAATGAAATTAGTTGGCTAGCGCCACAAGTCAAAAGGGGGTAAAAGATAAAAAAAGGAGAGGATAAGAAAGGTAAACTGTTCTGTCCTCTCCTTTTTTACCTTTTACCCCTTCTTGACTTGTGGCGCTAGCCAACTAATTTCATTTTTACTTTGTTTAGAAAGGTAAACTGTTTACGGCTATTGGAGTTTAACATTTATTATATATTACTAGCCGTAAGAGCTCATTTCTATCAATATGACCGTATTAGAAAGTACGCAATCTATAGATCATTTGTTTCAAGTTTGAAGATTCCACGTTGTTTAGTATTTGTTTGGCAGTCAATCAATAGTTAACGTTTACAATTGAATTTGTGAAAATCTAGAGAAAACTGGTCATCCTTACATGTGATATAATATACTTTTATTATTTGAAAGGCCTTAAAGCCCCCAAACCAATATTTATCACAGCTAAACTGGATTATTCTACTCTTCTGGAAGTGAGTCTGTTCCTTCTTAGTTTATACAACAATAATACAATACAATTGGGCAGCAGAGTTTACGAACGAGGCCACAGTACGAGCTGTCAAAGACGAGAACATCGCATTGGAGTCGACCAAATAAGGAGGTGACGACTCAAAGAAACGGTGAAGAAAATCCACAAAGTGATACTGGATGATACTGAAAGTACGCGAGCTAGCAGACATAGCAGGCATTTCAAAAAGTGCGGTACATCGCATATTAACTGAAAATTTGGACATGAGAAAGCTGTCTGCAAGATGGGTGCCGGGTTTGCTCACACTCGAGCAAAACCAGTGTTGTGAAGATGTTTCAATTTAGAGTGTTTAGGACAGTTTCCTGGAAACAGAGCAGAGTTTTCGAGCCGTTTTGTAACCACGGATGAAACATGGGTCCTTTACTACACACCTGAGACGAAAGAACAATCAGAACATTGGATTTTAAAAGGGAAAACCGGCTCCAAAGAAGGCGAAAACCGTTTCATCTGCTGGAAAGGTATAAATTGAGTGTTTTGGGAAGTTTCATAGCAAGAGAGCAGAGTTTTCGAGCCGTTTCGTAACCATGGATGAAACATGGGTCCATGACTACACAACCGAGACGAAGGAACTACCAAAACAATCGATTCGAAATGGAGAACCGACTCCAAATAAGGCGAAGACTTGTTTCATCTGCAGGAAAGGTCATGGCATCGGTTTTTTTGGGTTTGGCATGGGATAATTTCCATTGACTATCTTTGGATAAGGAAAAACTATCAAAGACGAGTATTTATGCGAACTTTTTGGTGCGTTTGAGCGAAGAAATCAAGCAAAATCGGCCGTATTTGGATTAGAAGAAAGTGTTCTTTCATCAAGACAATCAGCAGCTGAGAAATACATTCATTTATACAAGAACTATAGTTTATATTGTTGCCTAAGTACCCTATTCGCCAGATTCAGCCCCCTAATGGTTTATTTTCTGCCTCCGAAAAATGTGAAAATGTCTCGCTGGTCAAAATATTCCCACAACAATGAAGAGGTTATGTCTACTGGCAGTGTATAGCTATTTTGAGTAGCTGGACAGTTCTTATTATAAATAATAGGGCTTTGAAATTATGGAATATCGCTGGGAAAAGTGTATATAGGACTGAAAGGAGTTTATATCGAAAAAACAAATACATTTTTTCCCAAATTTTTGTGTTTTTCCTATGTTGGATCGGGTATTTAAAGAGATTTACCTCTTTTTTGCCAATATTTTGTGTTATTTTTATGAAAATCGATAAATTAAAAAACCTAGTAGGTTTAAATTTGCTCGCGAGAGTTGAATAGGATCGGAAATCATCGAATTATTCGGTTAAATTATTCAGAAAAGATTTTGGGAGGTTATGGTGTATGGGGTTTTATACGGTAAGGGGTTTTTCAAGACCCCTATTATATATATACGGAACCCTTTCCTTCAAAACTCCTGCTGTGATGTTGATTATATCTGCGGTCCATATTTCTCCCCCAACCCAACACGACACGCTTCCTATTCAGGCGACAGACAGCGCCGCTCTGCGGTGGATCGATGATCCAACCGAGACAAATGACTTTCGCCACCCGCACGGAAATCTGCAGAGAACATGGATGATATATTGCGAACGACTTTCTGCTTTCGTGTGCTATTATATCATCAAAGAAAAGACTTTAAAAACACTTCCCATTCATTCCCCAAGAATTATTAATTATGAGATATATCGCATGTTTAAGACGTGTGCGGAACATCGACTTCCACGCAGAAGTAAATCTTGAAAAAATTTGCAAAGTGAAAACGCGTTTCGTAAGACGTTCTTCGTTTGTTTACAACAACGTTAAAACGGACGCCATTTTGAATCCGACGTCATGATCACGCGGTAAGTTTCGTGGAACGCGAGAAGACGGTTATTTTTGTTCAAAACGCTTTTAAAAAATGATATTTTTGTGTTTTTTAATTTTTACGGAAGAATTTTAAAATGAGGAGATCGGACGACGTCCCTCATTTGTTTCAGGTCACCGAAATAATATATTGAATACGTTATCACTATATTTTTTTTTGTCAAAGAACCCAGAATACCATAATTAATTATTGAATTTTTTATTAATATCCCAAAAAAAACATAAAAACATTGTTCCTGTAACACTGATCAGATTACTCGTGAAAACTCAGCTGAAAAAGGATATGTTCCACTGATCTTAGGCATATAAAGAGGAACATCGTAACTTAGTATATGCACACAGACACGTATGTATATACGAGGGTCATCCGGAAAGTAGTACCCGTTCGTGAAATAAAGACACAAAAGTAAATATTAACAAACATAAAAAATTTTATTTGAAAGAGGATACTTTAAACTACTTCTCAACATAATCTCCAAGCAAATTAAGGCATTTGTCATAACGTGTGACAAGTTTCTGTATTCCTGCTGCATAGTCCTTCGCCGCCAGCTCATTGAGATACGCGAGGGACCCATCTTGCACAAATTTTTGCATAATGCAGATGGTGTTTAACAATTTCATGAACAATTGTTCGAGAAACATTGGGAAAATGCTCACAGATGTCATCAATTGTGACGCGCCGATCGTTCCTCACGAATTCGTCAACTGAGCTCACCAGTTGGTCTGTAATGACAGACGGTCTCCCCGAACGCTCATCGTCGTGTGTGTTCCCCCTCCCCATGTTGAAGTTGCGACACCACCGCCGAACAGACGACTCGTCCATTACATTGTCTCCATACACCTCCTTTAATTGGCGATGAATATCACATGGGCGAACGTTTCTTGCATTGAGGAATTTAATCACTGCCCTCACTTCACAACTGGCGGCGTTCTCAATTTTTTTAAACATTGTAAACAATCACAGAAACAACACAGGCAATGCTAGCGTCACGCAACTTGGCTCAGAGAAGGCAGACAAGCCACTGAAGCTATCTGACCTCGTCCAGCGGCTACTCGCGTCGTCAGCACTTCATGCGGCACGAACGGGTACTACTTTCCGGATGACCCTCGTACATAACAGCTAGCAATGCGAGTGAATGTAATTCTTTTGTCTCTGTTAACCACGAATCGTCTCAAAACAGTTTTGTTAGCGTACATAAAACCGAAAAAAAATTAATTGGCCAAATTAAAATTATTACATTAAACTGCCATAGCATTAGAAACAAAATGTCGGATATTGAACATATTTTAGTCAGTAAAAACGCAGACATAGTAGTTGGAACGGAAAGTTGGCTCACGGGAGATATAGCAAACAATGAGGTTTTTCCAAACGGTTTCACAATTTACAGAAGGGACAGACCAAATAGATTGGGGGGGGGGGGAGTATTCATTGCAGTAAAGTCACATCTTAGTAGCCAACAATACGAATGCGACGTAAATGACATAGAAAGCGCTTGGTCCAACAGTAAGGACTAGAACGGCAGAAGCCTATTCGTGTGTTCATTTTATAGACCCCCAGATTCTAACACAGATCAATGCAACAATTTCAGAGTGTAAAAATCATTCGCCTTGACTGGGATCCCCGTCAAGGCGAATGATTTTTACTCTCCGGAATTGTTGCATTGAAATGCACGGGTACTACTTTCCGGATGACCCTCGTATATATAAAGGTCGTGCCGTCAAAACTCTATATGTGAGTGTCCTTTCGTTGTGTTTCTATGGTTTAAATATCTATATCTGAGTATCCATTTCGAAGATGATATCTATATATATATATATATATATATATATATATATATATATATATATATATATATATATATATATATATATATATATATATATATATATATATGTACACGATGATGTTGAAGCACTCATGAGTATATTATAACATTTGAACCACACAATCGATAACAAAAAAAATGTATTTTCTCTGAGGCCTTCTGCAGGTCACGCTCTTAATGTGACCTTTAGAGAGCCTCTATTCTGTCGTCCAAATGTACAATCTATTTATGTTTATATATATATATATATATATTTAATATATGAACTAATTTATGGTGTACATAAATACGATGCAATGATATCCTTAGAGCGTGGTGCTGCTTGAAGGATATTTCGCCTTTAACGCCCAAATGTAGATTTGGGGTTGAGTTAATATTAAACCCTTGGCACCCCCTGCCACCGAATGAAATACGCCCCCATTAGGGACTTGGAGGGTTTGAAATTAAGTTCCGCCGCACACCAAGAGAGAGGGTGAGAGGGGGTAAGGTATGGGGATAGGGTACGGTCATGGTGTCAACCAATCCAATCCGGTGCCCGTTTTGGGTGAGTGGTTTTGGTACATCTTCGTGGCAAATGGCGGTTTTCGGATTGCGTCCCGGTTATAATAGCGATAATAATTGTATTTATTGCGACGGCGCAGTCTGCTTTTGCAATTGGATTGCCTCTGTCCTTATGGTGACTGGGGTCGAGATTAAGATTAAATCTTCTCGCTGGGTCTGAGACTCTAAACACTCTCTGTATCTCCTTCTCTCTCTCCGACACTGCGACCGCCGTTTTAATTCAATCTGTTCACACACAATTCCACGACCAAGGAGGGAATTGGATTTGCCAAACACTTACACACACACGGCATGATTGTTTATGGTTAAATGACGTTCCTAACATATATATATATATATATATATATATATATAAATATATATATATATATATATATATATATATATCTTTCTTCGGCCTCCTCAGGCCTCTCAGGAGGCCGAAAGCTCGAACAATTTACCGCGTGAGTGTACTTTTAAATGTTGCTATTTTATTTGCATTGTTGCTATTTCTATTGGACCGTCCCATTAAATGTATATGTATACATATATATATATATATATATATATATATATATATATATATATATATAAACATAAATAGATTGTACATTAGGTAATCTACCGGTTAAGGTAGGTTTTGGATGGACAATATTACCAATTAAATAATTTTTGACCCCTAGCAAAACACAACATTCTACTCTATATCAGGTCCCTCTTCACCTCTGAGTACTTTCTTCCTCCCTTCATCCCGTCCAACATCCCTATCCTATTCCTTCCCTTTCCTCGTTTGCCAAACATTCCCCCTCAATTACAGTCTTCAACATCCCGCAGGCGGTCAATACCCCTTTCAGCCGCTTTTCATCTGCCTCCATAGGATTGCGTACCTTAAATAGGGCTTAGTACTGGGTGAATCCAAATATCAATCATTTGCCCTACTCTCTCTATTCTTTGGCTGATCATCCTACAGGTTGCGGAATATCCTCCTTTCCCTATTCCAATCTATTCGTATTTTCCGCAATATACCCATTAGTTTTTCCCCGAATTCATTCTTATCCAACGCCTTTTTCATATAATCATACGAATGGAAGCAAATACGTCTCCTGATTGTATTCTATATTCCTCTCTCGATTAATAATCTCATCACTGCAATGGCATCCCATTAGTACCTCTCCCCTTCCTAAACCCATAAAATGTTCATCCCCTAAGTATTAATCATTTGCCCTACTCTCTATCCTTTTGTTTATGATCCTGAGAACAACTTTAGCTGCGTGGGATATCAAACTTATCGTCCTTATCTCACAATGTCTTTCGGCCAGATTCCTCCCTCATAGATACTATGAATCAGCCTAAACTCTTCCTTCCACATTTCCCATTTAACGATTAGAAGTAGTCAGTAGTTCCTATATAAGGGAATAATATTATCCACCTCATCACTACGGCCTTACAGATATATATATATATATATATATATATATATATATATATATGGTTTGATTTGATTGCACCTAAAACTTCTTATATATATATATATATATATATATATATATATATATATATATATATATATATCGATATATAAATACCTTCCATTTCTCCATCTTGGTTCTTTTTGTTTCAGCTATTATCTTACCCATTTTATCTCTAATTTTTAGGATAAATCTCCCCTATTTTAACTCCCGATAGTGTTTTAACCTTTTTGTACACAATGCGCAATTTCAAATTCATCACTCATTTGTTCAGCTTTCAATTACCTCGCACTGGGTCTTCCACCATTGCTTCTATTGCTTTATTTGTTGCCCGTCTCAAATTAATTGATATTTAAACTTTCTTTCTACATCTAACTGTCGTAAAACTGTTTACATTCTTCCATTTTCTTATTCTCATCGATCTTATTAATCATCTTATCAGAAATCCAGGGTTTACTTGTCATTTATGCAAATGAACAGTTCCCATAAACATGTTTCTTTGACGAATTTCGATATACCTTTCTTGATACATTCCCATTTTCCATTTTTTCTTCGATATTACTCAGCTCTTTACCGTCATTCATGGTTTTCTCAACAGCCTGCTGGTATTCCGTCCCTTTCAATCTATTCGACATTCCATTTCCCATATTTTGTTGCCCTGGAAAAGTTTCTGTCACTAAAGAGTTGGATGAAATTTCTTTGCCAATAGTTGTTAATATTCGTTCGCAAAATTGGCCACAAATCACCTGTCAATTACGCTATCGAAAACAAAATCACATCGATCGATAGAGAAGATTTTCAGGTATAACTGAAAACAGTTGGTTTTTTCAATTAATCGCGTTTGGAACCAAATAAAACGGTTTAAAACATAGGGAAAATGTTATAGGCAAATCTCCATCCACAAAAAACCCTCCTTATCGATCGGAGATTAGTTCTCTGGAACGTACGCTATTCATCAGTCATTTGTTGGCGTATCGTACACACAAGGGTGGGAGGGGGGTTAATTCAGACCCCCTTTCGGTTGATGTCCTACGGTCCAGATAGGAGGGGGAGGGATGGAGAGATTCGAAATGGTTTGAAAAAGGAGGGGCGGTCGATTTTCATGTCCAAGGGGATCCCAAAGACTCAGGGGTTGTTCATTGTGAATATAATCCCTCCCCATTCACAGAGCCCTTCGGGAGCAATTTCAACCCCCCATCGTCACCCTTCCTTACCCTTCAAAGTCAACCACGGGGGTGTAATATGGTAACGATGCTCTGAATATGACGCCTTTGGAGTTTTTTATTGAATTACCGTAGCGTAAAAATCTCCGGGACCCGGAATATGTCCTTGGTACACTTCAATTTTTCGAATTAAATGATTATATATTGGATTTAACGATCGTGTGTCGAAATAATTAAGAATAATACGATTTATCGAACACGTTTTCAATTACAGAAATGCATTGAGGAGTGTAAAAAAGTGGATTTTTCATGTCAATTATGAAATTAATACGCATTTTTATATTGCAACTGCGACTGCCACTGATACCGGACGTTAAATGTAGGGACAGACGTATTCTTCCAAGAGTATTACAATGGCAGGGAGTATAAGTGTATTTTTAAGAATTTTTTAAAGTATTTTTTACAAGCTCAATTTATAAATAAATCTATTTTTGTAAATAAATAAATTATAAATCTATTTTATAAATAAATCCATTTCTGAAATTGTAAAAAATCGCCAACACACACAGAGATAGATGTACTCTTGGCTACGTAACTTTTGCAAATGTCAAGTTATGACACTAAGATTTAAAGGGAATATCAACAACAGACGTACCAATTTAACAAAAAAAACAAAACTCAAATCGGAACGATGGGAGCGCCACACGGTGGTTATTCCGGGAACTTTTTGATCAAGGTAGTATATATATATATATATGTTTATGGTTTATATATATATATATATATAAACCATAAACGCAGTAATTAACCCGAATGTCGGTTTGGCATGGTTGATGGTAGAGTTCACCCAGTATTATAAGCCCTATTTACGGCGTTTGAATTTCACACATTATTAGTAGGGTATTAACTAGGGGGGGCAGTTTCTTAATACACAGTACCGGTTATGGTTTCCCAGGAAGATCTGGTACCCAAAAAATCACTTTAGCTTTGGTGGAGCTGCAGGTGCCCAGAGTACCTTGCCCGGGAATCGAACCCGGAACCCTCTGGTCAGCGGTCCAACGCTCTACCCACTGGACTACCGCGACCCATATACACACACACACACACATATATATATATATATATATATATATATATATATATATTTATTTATTTATTTATTAAAGAATATTTATATATTTATAGACCTTATATAAAATCAATATTATATGTATACATACATAAGGTGGAGCATATATATTTATTTATATATATATATATATATATATATATATATATATATATATATATATATATAGAAATAGATATAAGGAAAAGGGATAGGACGAACACAGGAGAGGTGGGGAAGGCGGAATCGAACAGATCAAGAGTGTAAAAATCTTTTCTTAACCGGGACTTGAACTCCGGATCACTTGGTTACATTAAGCATCGCATATCTCTGTGTATATATACGTTTCCTGGATAGGTCAAGTGTTGCGGGGCCTCCGCCCAATGGCAGATGGAAAGATCCGGAGTTCAAGTCCCGGTCTAGGAAATATATTTACACTCGTGATCTGCTCGATTCCGCCTTCTCCACTTAAATCGGAATATTTTTATCGAAGCCGATATTTTCCTTCTTGATGACAATGAGCAAATTTGGAATAGAAAATTGGATTTTTATAGGAAAAAATTTCTTACCTTGGCAACGAATTGGAAATAATTGATAGGGTTTCTCCGGTTTTAAATTTGGAGAAAACTGGTTTTAAAAAATGGAAAGAAATTAGTGTTTTTACACAAATTTGACAATTTTTTGAGGATTATTTTATTATGATGATGCGAAATTTTTAACCATCTGCAAATGTGATATATGGACTTTATTCTCTAAAAAAAACATTGAAAAACCAAATGAACACCGTAAGCACGTGTTCCCCATGGCAACGAGGTGAAAGCCTGTTTATATATTGGCAAAATATGGAAAAATATATGTATTTTTGTGTGTTTTTTGGAATTTTTAGCACATAACCAAAGTTTTTACTGAAATATTTACCGATATTCAGATCGATTGAACATTTTTATTTGATAATCGATGCTATATATGTTGTCTAGATGGTATTTGCGGCATTTTAGAGACGAAGAACGTATATAATGTCATTTAAAATTGATTTTAGGTACGATTTCTGGGATTTTTTGGGGATTTTTTGATATATATTGTAGGAAATACAATTCATATTCGTAAAAAACTGTGTTTTTAATCAATGGCACTTTATTTAAGTATAGATTTAAGGTGCTATTGGCTTTTAACGCGTGAATATGAATTTTTTCGTGAGGAAAACCAAATATTGAACACGAAATTGGGTTTCTAAGGGATGTTTAAACTGTTTACGAGTCGGTAACAATGCTAATATTACGTGATGTCGTCCCCAGGACCAATAAAATGGAGATTACGATTAGGAATATGTTGGTTTTCACGGACAATTTCCAATTTGAGAGAGTTACGGTAATAAGAGGGAGCAAAGGAAGATTGGAGAGTTCTTTCTAACAAACCCCTCGATACATAAAAAACGAGTATAGTCAAATAATACGAATTTTGAATACGTGACGCATTTTCCCAAAAACCCAACAATTCTCTCCCGAAGAAAACCGACGGTGCGGACGCCGCGTTTCTTTTGTCATGCAAAACAGTTACCAAGGGCTGTCGCTAAAACGGGGCGGGGTTTTTTTGGCTCGTGTGGGAGGGGAAACAATTGCCAATCGGACGACGCACGCGACGGCACGTGACCGATTTGAATTCCAAGGCGGTTGCAACGAACTTTGGAAGATTTGGAACAGTTAGGAGACATTCAAAGACTGATTGACAAGCTCTATATATATATATATATATATATATATATATATATATATATATATATATATATATATATATATATATATATATATATATATATATATATAACACTTTTTGAAAGACTCACGGACGTGAATAATAATGTATAACACTTAGCACTAGTGGACACAGACAAAAACACAGAAACACACAAAAAAAGAGACTCACTATTTTTCGAATTTTCGGTGGTCGTTGCCACCTTTATCAAGGAGGAGAGGGACAGAACTCTATATATATATACTATATATACTATATATATATATATATATATATATATATATATAAGGTAATCTACCGGTTAAGGAATGTTTTTGGATGGACAGAGCTGCCAAATAAATATTTTGTGACTCCTAACAAAACACAAAATTCAGCATCCTACTCTACATCAGGTCCCTCTTCATCTCTGAGTAATTCCTTCCTCCCTTCATCCCCTATCCAAGACATCCCTATCCCCTGTTCCTTCCCTTTCCTCGTTTGCCATTGACATTCTCCCCTCTATTATAGTCTTCTTCAACATCCCACTATTGCCGATCAATACCCCTTTCATCCACTTTTCCTGCCTCCTCCTTAGTAATATCTCCCAACAAACCCCTCCCTTCGCCTTTCACCATACCAAGTACTTCCTCATTTGTTTTCCTTCTTTCGGTCCATTTCACCTTCTCCATTCTTCTCCCCACACCCCCATATCAACAATAGCCTCCAGTCTACGTCTATCCTCTTGCTTCAATGACCACGTTTCCATAGCCACACATACCTACGCCCCAAATCAAAGGCTTCTCACGAGTCTTTACTTAATATCCTTACTCAACGTCCCTCTCATCTTAACTCCATCCTCCTCCTTGTCTGAAAGCCTCTTTGCCTAGCGCAATTCTTCTCCTGATGTCCCTACTACTTTGACCGTGTTGGTCAAAAACACTACCGAAATAAATATAAAACTGTTCTACCTGCTCTTGTTTATTGCCCACGTATTTCAATGTTTAGCTAAAGCCTTTTTCTCTTTTGTAGAATCGCATAACCTTTGTTTTATTAATATATTGATTCTCATCCCTTATATCTGTCGCACTGAATTTCCAACCCACCCAGCAATGCTTTTGCATTCATTACATTCAAACGGTAAATTGTTCGAGCTTTCGGCTCTCTCAGAGGCCTTCTTCAAGAGAGACGCTCTTGACGCCCAGTCTCCCTTGAAGAAGGCCTCTGAGAGGGCCGAAAGCTCGAGCAATTTACCGTGTGAGTGTCCATTTAAATGTTACTATTCTATTCTATTTGTGTTATATTGTGTCAGCCCATTATTGTTTCGCTGGTGTGAGATTTTCTGTACAATCGTAATATACATATATATATATATATATATATATATATATATATATATATATATATATACGTATTGAACAGACAGTAGTTCTGTGTCTTCTGATATGAAGACGGAGCTAAATTCCGACAAAATTATCAAGAAATAATAACGTGTGATTCTCCCTACACCCTAGCGATAGTTTAAACTCTATTTCAATATAGAGTGAGAGAGCAAATAACGATTGAAACTATCGATTTCTATAGTTCCGTAATGAGATACGCATCGTAGTTGGCGGTGGATGAAAGGAAGGGGGTTTTCAAAGGGTGGAGGGTGTTCATATGGGGGGGGGGTAAATAGGGTGGGAATGAAAGGGTAAGGGAAGCACAATTAAATGCTAATTTCTCGAAACCTTCAAAAGATTCAAATTGAAATGCGGTTTCCGTACGACGCCGATGCGTAAACAAGTGAACAGCGATATTCGCACCAATTCCCAACACAGCGTCCTACTGTCGCTAGAGTTACGTATGTCAACACTTCATATATATATTAAATATAACTTTGACTGCAACAAACAATATAAGAACTCATAGAAAGACCACTCACAGCTTATTTCTTGATAATTTCGACGGAATTCAACTCCGTCTTCCTCAGAATAAACAGTAGTACTGACTGCAGTCAGTACTTCTGTTTATTCAGTTGATAATTAGTCCTAGGGACATCATTTAAAGTCGTCAATTTTAAAAAGAAATTCGTTTTCTTATGAAAACAACAATGAAATCCTTTTTTAAGCAAGTTCGGGTGTTTATTCAAATGAACCTTATTGTTTATTTTAAGTATATTATTACCTAGGTATTGCCATTACCATGGTATTTTGAGGAAAAAGCCTTCAGGTTTTTGTTTTTATAACATTTGACAGTCAAGTCACCAACATATTTCGTTTAGAATTATAAAGATAAGTATAAGTCCCTTAAAGGTTGAAATACTTCGCCCATTTTAGATTTCAGGTCGATAATTTTTCAGTTATACATGGTCACGTACATCTATATTGTAATTACGCGTTAAAAAACCATTTTGATTTGTTTAAATCAACTATTTATGAATTAAAACATGTCATAATATCGAAACATACATGTCAGTTCAAACAATATCGTAATTAGAATGACACGAATGCAAATATGTATACGTCACGTCTTTGTTTGTATACAAACCATGGTTACCACCGTGTTTGAAATGTACGATGAATTCCAATGTGTTTGTTTGTAAACAAACCATGGTTACCACCAGTTGATATTTACATTTGAATTCCTGCTTTATTAATCAATAAATTCACATTAAACTCATAATTTTATGCGTTTAATTGAATATATACAGAAATAATATATGAATTACCGTTAAGACTTCAAAATTGATGGCCGAAACGGCCTTTAAAATATTATAATTTTGAAATTCGTGTAATTTCTTTCCATTTCACGGGTTTTTAGGGAAACAATATGGTTGCCAAGTGTTCAAATTCACGTTAAATTCGGGTTTTAATCAACTTATTCCTTATAAACCATAGATCTTGCCTAAATTACCTAATAATTTAGGAAGGAGTTCTGTTGAAAGTCGTTTATGACTCGAAATACTGCTAGATTATGACTAAAACAATATTTTAAACGCTTCAAACAAGTGTTATACGTCTATTTTGGGTTTGTTAGTCAGTAAACGCGGTAAATTGTTTATTAATGAGTTAATTCACGGTAAACATTATATTAATCGTAATTAAACGATTGTTTAAGAAGATTGCTTAGGGGATGATCAGTTTGGGTTTAGGAAGGGGAGAGGTACGCGTGATGCCGTCGCAGTAATGAGATTATTAATCGAGAGAGGAATATATAGAACAAAACCAGGAGGTATTTACCTGTTTCGTAGATTTCGAAAAAGCGTTTGATAGAGTGAATTGGGCTAAACTAATGAGTATTCTGCAGAAAATAGGAATAGGTTGGAATAGGGACAGGAGGCTAATCCGCAACCTGTACATGTCTCAGACTGCTCAGGTGCGAGTGGGGAACGGGGAGTCCGGTTGGACAGTGTTAGGAAGAGGTGTAAGGCAGGGTTGCCCATTATCACCGTTGCTGTTCAACCTGTATGCAGAGGAAATGATTAAATAGAGGCATTATGGGAAGAACTGGAGGTAGGAATGAAGGTGGGCGGGGAATTAATTTAAAATCAGTTAGGTTTGCTGATGACCAAGCTTTAGTTTGTCAGTCAGCCAATAGAGGGGTTGCAAGCATTGCTGAGCGAATTGGAAATTCAGTGCGACAGGTATGGGATGAGAATCAATATTAATAAAACAAAGGTTATGCGATTCTCTAGGAAGAAAAACGATGGAATAGGAGGGCAATTAAACTAGAGCAGGTAAAACAGTTCTATACGTATCTCAGGAAGTGTTATTTGGACCAAAGATGGTATCAAAGTAAGCAGTAGGGACGTAATGAGAAGAATTGCGCTATTAGGTTTTCTCAAGGAGGCAAAGAGGTTTTCTCAAGGAGGAGGGAGTTAAGATGAGAGGGACGTTGAGTAAGGAGGATATTAAGGAAAGACTCGTTAGAAAACTTTGATATGGACCGCAGCTATGTGTCTGGCTATGGAAACGTGGTCATTGAAGCAGGAGGATAGACGTGGATTGGGTACTATTGTAGATATGTGGGTGTGGAGAAGAATGGAGAAGGTGAAATGGACAGAGAAGAAAACAAATGAGGTAGTACTTGGTATGGTGGGCGAAGAGAGGGGTTTGTTCGGAGTTATTACTAAGGAGGAGGCAGATGAAGAATGGATGAAGGGGGTATTGATCGGCAATAGTGGGATGTTGAAGACTGTAATAGAGGGGAGAATGTTAATGTCAAACGAGGAAAGGGAAGGAACAGGGGATAGGGATGTCTTGGATTGGGGATGAAGGGAGGAAGGAAGTACTGTAGAGATGAACAGGGACCTGACGTAGAGTAGGATGTTGTGTTTTGCTAGGAGTCACGAAATATTTAATTAGTAATTATGTCCATCCAAAAACCTACCTTAACCGGTAGATTACCTGATGATAATACGTATTAGCATCAATGTAGGCATATAATATTTATATAACTCGAGCGAAATTCTTTTACAAGGTTTAAAACTACAACAAAACATGTAGAATAACGTAAAACAACCATTAGGCATTAAAACCGACACGTAATTATCTGCATTTCAAATTGTTTTTAATTTATAAACGATAGACATGAGATTTTTAGTTCCAGATACGTAAAAATTATTGTTGCGCTCAGACGCCATGTTTGTTTTATGTCTGATCGAGTCAGCACTCGTATCTAAGACGTTGCGAATGTCTAGAAAGAGGCGATTGATGTGAAAATTAACTCTATTCACGATAAGGACGTGGAAAAGGGTGCTTAATACCCTGTAATTACCCTAATTGGACCCTTTTTGATGATAGGCTCCCTGTATGATTGGTCTAAATTTCTCGTGGGAGGGAAATTCTACATTAGCTATTCAAAATACTGACTCGGAAGTCTTGGATATGAATCAAAGACTAATTTGAATCAAAAAGGGTGTTACCCTGCTACCCTAGATGAAAGGGGAAGGTGTAGAAACCCTTATTAAGTCACCGTTTGGCATCAGAATTCGTCATCACCGACTCGGAAGATCAAAAGGACTTTCATCCAGTGTATTCAATGACCCTGGGATAGACGAACCCCTTTCTCAGGGTTGATGAGTGTCGGTTGGAGATTAAAGGGGTAATTTCAGGCTTAGGGATCGAATTTACTTAACGTGAATTCATCCTTCGCACCCTTTTCAGTTTGAAAGAGAAATTAGGGAAAATATTCAGTCAATCCAACGACGCGCAATTTCCAGTTTCGCATTTCACTTGTTCGTCTTTCACATCTAATTTTTCTTTTGTTAAAAAGAGTCAAGTTCGAATGATTCGGTCTTTTGAACGACTCGTCCGATTTTTTACCATAAAGAGTCGGTTCACTGTTGACGCAAATTTTATTTATATTATTTATTATCGTTTTAAAAAAATTCATTGCTGAGTTACTTTGAGGGATATTGAATTAATTTTACGTCCGTATTGTAGTTCTGCAACCCTTTTTGCCGCTTCTAATAAACTGAAAACTGTCAATTGAAACATTAAAATCCGGAACATATCCTGAATCGTTCTGATCCATGACTCATGAGTCATTAGAATTACTACTTCTTTCGATAATTTAATTGAAAATTGCGTGTAACCTCGTCGTTATAAGCACCTGAGTTCGTAATTAATTAATAAACATTTAAAACCATCACCGATGTGTTGAAATGACAAAAACAAACCCAAAAAAAAGGGTTTTGCGCGATAAAAATCAGTTAAAAGACGATTGACAATGTGGTATCCTGTTTACATATGGCCGACGTTGCTAAGAGAAGCTTAAATACTGAAGTATTAACTTAATTTCAAATTAAACGGTAGTATTTTATTAATTTTGAGTCATATTTTGGGTAATTATCCAATTTAGTAGGTGTACTTTCATTCAATATATATATATATATATATATATATATATATATATATATATATTCATATTTATATATATATATGTATATATATATATGTTGAATTGAATATATAATATATATATATATATATATATATATATATATATATATATATATATATATATATATATACTCATATATTCAGAAACAGATATAAGGAAAAGGGATAGGAACACATATAAAGGACGAACACAATAGAGGTGGGGAAGGCGGAATCGAACGGATCACAAGAGTAAAAATATTTCCTCAACCGGCCTGACGCCATCTCTTGGCTGAAAGAATCGGGGCGCTTGGCGACATATTAGACCCACGGATCTCAGGGTAAATTGACTATCCTCGATAGCTCAAGTGGTTAAGAGCATCCGCCCGGCAAGTGGAAAGATCCGGTGTTCGAGTCCCGGTTGAGGAAATATTTTTACTCTTGTGATCCGTTCGATTCCGCCTTCCCCACCTCTATTGTGTTCGTCCTTTATATGTGTTCCTAGCCCTTTTCCTTATATCTGTTTCTGTATATATGAGTATTTATTCGCCGTTTGGCGGGATTTCGTGTTTGAATGTGTATATATATATATATATATATATATATATATATATATATATATATATATATATATATATATATATATGTATATATATACATATATATATATGTTGAATTGAATATATTATATATATAATATATTCAATATATATATGTATAAATATATAATTGAAATGCGCACAACTTGCTATATACGCCTGAGACGTTCGATAAAATCACTTGCTTTGCCCCTATATATATATATATATATATATATATATATATATATATATATATATATATATATATATATATATATATATATATATATATATATATACCCATAGCACGTGCCCTCCAGGTTTGTCCATCCTCCTGGAGGCGTTCACATTCCAGGAGAGCAGCTGAGGAGGCGTGAATAGGGGCGTGAGAGGTCATTACCGCCCCTTAAAATGGTCACTGGGCTCAGTTCATACTCGGAAACATTTGGAAACCATAATTTTATGTCCGAGATCTTACTGACCGCTGACCGAAAGAAACAAATAGTTACCCCGGAATTATTTCTTAAACATAGGAAAATTGAATTCGCAATGCGAAAAATTCGCCTGTTTTAGTGTTTAAAATCTCCGCCGCCAAGGCACTGTTATCGCTTTTTTTCGAGGAACATTTAAATTTTGGAAATATATCGATTGTAACTATTTTTCACTGAAATGTTCGTTAGATTTGATCACCTTTGGCTTAATTACTGTAAGTAATTAAAGATAAATCAATGATATCTTATAATTATGCTAAGAAACGTATTTAAAAAATTGGAACAAAAGAATTCAACGCTGCGCAAAAAACTACGTCTGTTTTGTTAATGTTTAATCATCGTTCATAATGGGTTGTTACAGTTGATTTAATAAATATTAGAAGAACGGTTTGCGCTGAAAACCAAAAGTGTTTGAAGCATTTTTCAATTAAACAAACATATATATGTAGCTATTGACAAATTAGAAATATTTAAAATTCGCCATGATGGCAATTGATGGATATTTTTTTTCAATTTGATTTTTAACTTGTATTAAATGATATGCAATATTGATATAAGCTTAAAATGGAAAGCCATATTTATGGTACTTACCATTATCACCGTTGCTGTTCAACCTGTATGCAGAGGAAATGATTAAAGAGGCATGGGAAGAACTGGAGAAATAGGAATGAAAGTGGGCGGGGAATTGGTAAAATCAGTTAGGTTTGCTGATGAACGAGCTTTAGTTTGTCAGTCAGCCAATAGAGGGTTGCGAAAGCATTGCTGAGTGATTTGGAAATTCAGTGCGACGGATAGATATAAGGGATGAGAATCAATATATTAATAAAACAAAGGTTATGCGATTTTCTAGAAAGAAAAAGGCTAAGTTAAACATTAAAATAGGAGGGCAAAAACTATAGAGTAGGTAGAACAGTTTAATACGTACCTCGGAAGTGTTATTTGGACCAAAAATGGCATCAAAGTAGTAGGGACGTAAGGAGAAGAATTGCGCTAGGCACAGAGGCTTTCACACAAGGAGGAGGGAGTTAAGATGATAGGGACGTTGAGTAAGGATATTAAGAAAAGACTCGTCAGGAAACTTTGATATGGAGCGTAGCTATGTGTGGCTATGGAAACGTGGTCATTGAAGCAGGAGGATAGATGTAGTAGACTGGAGGCTATTGTAGATATAATGTGGGTGTTTGGAGAAGAATGGAGAGGGTGAAATGGACCGAAAGAAGGAAAACAAACGAGGAAGTACTTGGTAGGGTGAGGGGCGAAGAGAGGGGTTTGTTGGGAGATATTACTAAGGAGGAGGCAGTAGAAGTGGATGAATGGGGTATTGATCGGCAATAGTGGGATGTTGAAGAAGACTGTGATAGAGGGGAGAATGTTAATGGCAAAGGAGGAAAGGGAAGGAACAGGATAGGGATGTCTTGGATAGGGGATGAAGGGAGGAAGGAAGTACACAGAGCTGAAGAGGGACCTGATGTACAGTAGGATGCTGAATTTTGTGTTTTGTTAGGAGTCACAAAATTGTTTTATTTAGTAGCTGTGTCCATCCAAAAGCCTAACTTAACTGGTAGATTACCTAATAATAATAATAAAATATCCCTGGCTGCATCGGAAGGCTCCCGAGACTCGCAATAGCAAAAGTTACGGCAGTTGTGAATTGTGAGTTGAACGGCACATTGAACTGGGGCAGGTGTCTGCTTCGTCGGGGAGCGAAGGGGATCATGGGAAACGTGGCGAGCACGTGTTAGGGGGTGTTGGGAGGGGTGGTTGTAGTCTTGTCTTTTGTCCCCCCTTAGAGGAGATAAGGGAGCGGTGGTGGGTTATATGGGATAGGGTCGCCTTTCTCTCTCTCTGTCGGTCTTTCGGTCGGTGTTCCTTTGAGGACTGCTCGGGGGTCGACTATTCATCTGAGACGGGGTGGTAGGGTGTGGGGAGCCGGTCGACGAGGCGTCACTTTTGTCGGTCGTCCTCCACTTCCCCCCCTGGCCCCACACACTCCCTTCCCACACCCTGCCCCCGATACTGCCCCTCTGCCACAGACGTCGGGGGGTATCCCGCTGGGAGGGGAGAGGTACTACTGGGGAAGGGAGCAGAGGCCTCCGGAGGCCGAGACGGGATTCTGGGAAAAGGTGAGAAGGAGTTTTATGAATGGACGTAACGAATCGCAACGGAGATATATATATATATATATATATATATATATATATATATATATATATATATATATATATATATATATATATATATATATATATATATACGCACACATTTACTCGTAATATATTCCTTCATCATAGAGACCACTGATTAGTCGATAAAGTATCTTTTTCCGAGATTTATATATTTATAGATATAAATAGATAAACTTACATTTAAACTTAGATATATATATAGATAGACAAACCTTATAACCTCTAATTCAATGATATGTTATAATTTATTAATAAATATATGCTTTTAATGCAGTATTAGTTTAATTAATTAATCTTGTCCACCCCATCAATATATATATATTAAAAAAATATATACATACATATATCACACGCCGTATAGGGCTTAGTACTGGGTGATCTCAACCATCACCTACTAAACCGACCTTCGGGTTGATTACTTTGTTTATGGTTATATATATATATATATAAATATATATATATATATATAAATATATATATATATATAATTATATATATATACATACATATATATTCATATATATTCGTGCGTTTCGAGGCAAGCATAGCGAGAAGAAGAGACGAGCCATCCCTTTTCCTTATATCTATTCCTAACCTGAATGAGTATTTGTTCGCCGTTGGTAGGATTTCGTGTTTGAATGTGTGTGTGTATATATATATATATATATATATATACATATATATATATATTTATATATATATATATGTATATATATATATATATATATATATATATACATATATATATATATTTATATATATATATATGTATATATATATATATATATATATATATCAGAAACTATACAATATATTTTTTACATTAAAAAGAGTTTATTCTTTCAAAATCTCAGCATTTAGGTGAACAAATTCTATTTAGCGATCCTATCAACCTTTATTCAACCATTCCCCTCATGTCTATTGTCTATCCTATCCATTGATTCCCTTTCTCAATCTTAATTGTATATATTTTATTAATACAACGAAATCCCAAATCTGTTATAACGAACACAGAACACGATGGGCTGAAAAACATTTCGCTTCGCATATGTTTCACCTCACCCACTCCGTATCCAAGGCAACGGGCTCGTTGTGGTCGTTATGGTGAAATGGCCACTTCCAGATGTTTCCTCCCCTTCCGTAGGCACACACGCAGCTTCCAAAAGGCATCTTTAGCGCACGGACCAATCTGTCAGCGTGGAGGCTAGTTTAATATATTTTTAAAACCCCTACGAGGGTCGGGAAGAAATTAAAAATAAGACGGATGACGGGAAGACGTCCCAACGTCTACAGGGGCTTTAAGGAGGCTGTTGTTCGACAGTTTGACCTCATCGGAAGAACCACGCCCCTTTCCTAAGAGGTCATTAAGGTTCACAGGAGACTTAATTGGTTCGTTTTGGAGAGGTCTGTGAGATAAGGACAGCGCCATGGGTGTTGGTTATTTTGGAAAGGTTGAGGTTTTGGAAAACTGCGGATGGTGTCGCGGCGGTCACTTAAAGTAAAATTTTTGAGGAAATAGGTTTAGGGTTACAAGTTTTTAATGAGGTCATGTAACCCTTAAAGCTTTTAAAGGGTATACTCTGTGATCCAATTCTCCTTTACGTGACATGTGACCTAGGGGGGGTTTCAAGTTGATTAGGGTGACTAAATTTGGAAAAAATGAGAGTTAGTTGTTCCTATTATATATATATATATATATATATATATATATATATATATATATATATATATATATATATATATATATATATATATATATATTTACACACACAGTCGGGGACGAAGGTCGGTTTGGTATGGGTGATGGTAGAGTTTATCCAGCCCTATATATACACACATTCATATATATATATATATATATATATATATATATATATATATATATATATATATAATATAATATATATTATATATATACACATGGGCCCTATTTATGGCTTGAGAAATTCACACATTAGCAGGGTATCAATAAGGGGGGCCAGTTCCTTAATACACTGTGCCGGTTATGGTTTCCCAGGACGATCTGGTACTATTGGAAGAATCATAGAGCTTAGGTGGAGCTACAGGTGCCAAGAGTGCCTTGCCCGGGAATCAAACCCGGGATCCCCCGGTCAGTAGTCCAACGCTCTGCCTCCTGGACTACCCTGACCCACATAAATATGTATATATATATATATATATATATATATATATATATATATATATATGTATTTATAGGCACAGTAATACTCCGATAAGTTTATCTTAATACCATTCCTATGTCATACGAATTTCATTTCACTTTTGTCATCACAAAAAAAGTTTTTACATTTGAATATTCGAAAAATCCAAAGTTAATATCGACCAATACTCAGATTTAACGACCGCCCGGGAATTATGCGAATATCTCACGCTGAAACGATTCCTATTCATGTTTGAGAGGACAAAGAGAACTTTTAATTCAATGAATTGAAATGAAAGGAGACGGAAAATTCGCGACGCGCGTCGCCATCTTGATCCTCTAAACAATGCGCAGTGGACCATTTAATTGTGTTGCGCCCCTCCGCCATATTGTTTCACGCTCGAATGATTCCGAATAAAACCGCGCGTGTCGCCCGGATCGATTTAATTCAATTATATACGACCCTTGGATTTAAATCCCCCCCACTGTTTGCGACACGGATGGCGATCGTCTTTTGTCCTCGTCTCTCTTTCCTTCCTGCGAAAATACACCTTTATTTCGCCTTTTATTATTTTTTATTTTTTTGCCATGATTTTAATTCTCTCCACGCTTCTGTCGGGTTTATTTATTAAGGGCAGATGTCCTACGAAACGTAATAATGGCCTCTCCGTAATATTGGGAATGAATATAATTGAGTAAAATGAACTGAGAAGTCCACTCAAATTAATATCAGACAGCGTTTTACCCTTCGTTTAGTTTATCCCAGTCAGCCAAGGGGTTTTATAAGCATTGCTGAGTGAATTCGAAATTCGGTGCGACAGATATGGGATGAGAATCAATATATTAATAAAACAAAGGTTATACGATTTTCTAGAAAGAAAAAGGCTAAGCTTAGCATTAAAATAGGAGGGCATTGAATTAGAGCAGGTAGAACAGTTTACGTATCTTGGAAGTGTTTTGGACCAACACGGTGTCATAGTAGTAGGGACGTAAGGAGAAGAATTGCGCTATTAGGCAAAGAGGCTTTCACACAAGGAGGAGGGAGTTGATGGCAGGGACGTTAAGTAAGGATGTTAAGACAAGACTCGTTAGAAAACTTTGATATGTGGAGCGTAGTTATGTGTGGCTATGGAAACGTGGTAATTGAAGCAGGAGGATAGACGTAGATTGGAGGCTATTTTAGATATAATGTGGGTGTGTGGAGAAGAATGGAGAAGGTGAAATGGACAGAGAAGAAAACAAATGAGGAAGGACTTAGTATGGTGGGCGAAGAGAGGGGTTTGCTGGGAGATATTACTAAGGAGGAGGCAGGAAAAGTGGATGAAGGGGGTATTGAACGGCAATAGTGGGATGTTGAAGACTGTAATAGAGGGGAGAATGTTAATGGCAAACGAGGAAAGGGAAGGAACAGGGGATAGGGATGTCTTGGATAAGGGATGAAGGGAGGAAGGAAGTTCTCAGAGCTGAAGAGGCACCTGATGTAGAGTAGGATGCTGGATTTTGT
>NW_027286822.1:130000-152500 GCF_022747635.1 Hetaerina americana
ATCAGTGAGTTCGTATATCGGTAAATTCCCGATTTTTATCGTACGACAAAATCGTATCGTCTAATCTATATAATTATTTTACCAATTTAAACTATTATTTAATCAGAATAAACAACCTAGTACGTCTCAAAACCCCTACAGCCTTAACTATAGATGGCCTAGCAAACAGAAACGAATCCCCAAAAGGGTCTACGCAAGCAAACCCACCCCTGTACCCCTCCTTTATACCCTGTCACCGTTATAAGGGTCCAGAGACCATCCTCACCAAGTTAACGTCGCCACGGTCGTCGTCTCAATGGAAACCCTCCAACAATGGACAATTCATCATCACGCCCATCTGAAAAGGATAACAAAAAAAAACCCTGGCAAAGGGTGTTATAACATGTGTAAAAGGGAATAAGTTTTTATTGCAGAAGAATACCCTTTTTGCATATGTAAACTCAGGGGTTTGGAATAATATTTCTCCTATTATGTAACATCCCCGGTGATAGCCGTTCAAATACCATTAAGGGTACAACTAAGGGTATGGAGACGGTCTCTCGTGAAGGGTAAGCCTAGGGTAACTATGAGAAATGCGCTATATATGGTAGTTTTTGCTTGTAGAATTTATAAAAACAGGTCCCGTCAGAGTTAAAAACGTGGAATAAATTCACAGGACATTCATATAGTTCTAGTTATCCGTATTCTAGGGTAATAAAAATGTCAACCATCCACATATCCATGGTGATATTCAACTCAGGGTACGTAGGATATAGGTTTAAGGGTCGGTATGTGACAGTAAATAAATCCATACTGGTTTAAACTAACCGGAGACGTGGAATTTTGCATCCTACTCTGATTTTATTCCATACGAAGTCAAACCATAAAAATGTCCATCTTTGATATTTTTTTTAATATAGAAAAAAGCTTGTTTTGTATATAACTTATACATCATTTTAAAGATTAAAATTTTTGCTATTTGAATATATAACTATTATGTTCATATGTGTATTTTTATAGACACCGTTGGACATTTTGTCCGACCATGTCATACTAGATCGTATACATGTCGTTAAGGTATCTTTCAAGAGTTTAAATTTCTTTTAAAACATTTCTCTAGCTTTTAAAATAAACAATTTACAAACAAAAGACATCTTTAAATTAGGCGAACGTTTAAGAGTCGGTATATTACAGTAAATATATCTCTTAGTGTAAACTTAACCGAAACATGAAATTTTGTATACAGCTCTGATTTTATTCCGTTTGAAGTCAAACCATAAAAATGTCCATTTTTGATATTTTTTAAATATATCAAAAATGTTTATTTTTGTAAAGCTAATACATCATTTTAAAGATAAAATTTCTTCATTTGAAAGTACAATCAAGATTTTACAAGTTTTAAAACATCTCTCTGGCGTTTAAAAGTTACTATTTATTAATAAAAACCCCCAGAAAACTAGATGAACGTCTAAAATAAACCATGTGACATTTATGAGGGCACAGAAACCAATATAAAAGCAAGAAATCGTTGAATTTTAATGTTAATATTTTCAGTTTCAAATCTAACAAACGTTAGCATAACGAGCGATGAGAAAAGTATTAATTTTTGACAAAAGACAATCGCGATGCGCACGTTTCGGAGATGAATGGCGTGGAAAAAGAAAAACGCAACGTTTATAAAATATTGCGAATTGAATATATCAAAATGTTATTCGCGAAAAATTTAAATCAATTAACGAATATGAAAAAAATTGTGTCATATAATTCAAAGCTGTTTTATTGGTTTTTTGGGGTATATTATGGAATTTTTTAAACAATTATTCTCTCTTAAGGATTAACGTTTAACTTTATACTTTGTTGTTATAGTAACGTAACAATACAATTAATTAAAAACCTAATTTATTCCATGATAAAAAATTCTAAAGTAAGAATTTTGCGATTAAGTACAAATTTGACATTGGATTAAAATCGTTATATCTCAAAGACTAAATACAGGGTTCGTCCGGTAAATAAGTGTACTGAGCTCAGGAAAAAAAATTTTTTTACACTTTTACATATCTTAAGCTAATATTCCTCAAAATAGGACCCTTGTGAGTCGATACACTTGTTCCAGCGGCGTTCCCATTCCTGGAACGCTCCCGCGAAGGCATCATCGGGAACCTCTCGAAGACACGTCGTCACGGCCTCTTTGACGGCGTCCAAAGTCCCGTATCGCGTTCCTTTCAAACTCCTCTTTATCTTCGGGAACAGAAAGAAGTCCGGTGGTGCCAAGTCCGGGCTGTAGGGCGGGTGTGGCAGCGTTGCCACGCCAAGCGTTGCTTGGCCAAGAAGTCCGACACGACAAGCGCGGTGTGAGACGGAGCATTGTCGTGATGCAGCCGCCAGATGTTTTTGATCGCTGGCCGGACGCGGGCGACTCGTTTGCGAAGCCTGTCGAGCACTTGGACGTAAAATGCAGCATTTACAGTTTGTCGTTCAGGTACAAATTCGTAGTGGACGACTCCCCTTTTGTCAAAAAAGACAATGAGCATCGCCTTAATCCGAGATTTGCTCATGCGAGCTTTCTTTTGACGGGGTGATGACGGGGTGTGCCACTCCGCACTTTGTCTCTTCGACTCCGGGTCGTACTCAAAGATCCACGTCTTGTCACCCGAAACAACGTTCTCTAAAAAATGTGGATCATTTTTGCAGTGATCCGCAAGTTGTGTCGCGATATCCAAGCGATTGAGTCTTTGATCATCACTTTCGGCACCAACTTTGCACAAATTTTTCGCATATGTAATTGGTGCCTAATAATCTCGTACACTATTGTTTTTGGCACATTACACTGCTCTGCTATCATCCGAACACTAAGACGACGATCAGAGTTCAGTACATCGCGAACTTTTCGCACATTGTCGTCGGTGAGTGTCGTTGATGGGCGTCCAGGCCGTGGTTCGTCGTCGACCTCTTCTCTGCCCTCCACGAACATCTTGTGCCACCGAAAGATCATGTTTCTGGACATGGCTGACTCCCCGTAAGCCTGGTTAATCATACCGACAGTTTCGTTAGACGATTTCCCAAGCTTTACTGCAAATTTGATGGAATAACGCTGCTTCGGCATCGCGTTCCGTGACGTGGGTCGAGCGTGGAGGTTCGCGTTAACAGAGCTCCTCACTACACCACAGCTCAGAGCCGACTGCCTTTTTCAGCGTCGCTTGCCAACATACCCCCCTCCAATCGCAGCCCGTCAGAGCGGTGCTGGGCGCGCCTGGAGCGGCGGGAAAAAATCAGTACACTTATTTTCCGGACGAACCCTGTATGATGGAGCTATGATTTTAACATCATTGGAAAGATAATTTAATTATCTTTATATCCATAGGAATCACGTTTTTCTTTCTTCACCATTAGGAAAGATATAAGGTAAAAATGAGATCTGGTCGGAAGTATCTTGACTTTAACAGCTCACACTTCAAATACAGTCAGTTCTATATAGAATATTGTGATATACAGGGACGCACCCAAAAGTGGTAGGACTGATTTTCTCTGGCGCGAACGGAGCGGTGGAGGGGGTCTGCCTGGCAGGGTAAGGTGGAGGGGGCTCTTAGCAACAGACCGACACCAAACTCAGTCGCCTGCGGGCTGTCGTTGAGTGAGGACACCGTTTTTAGTGAAGCAAGTTTTTTGTCCGCGTCGAAAAACTAAATGAATCTGAATTTAGAGCAACGTTATTCCGTGAAGTTTTGTGCGAAACTCGGGAAGACGGCAACTGAGGCCCTCGATATGATCAAGCAGGCTTACGGGGACACTACCTTAAGCAGTTCCACAGTATTTGAGTGGCACGAGTTGTATAAAGAGGGTAGGGAGCTCGTTTAAGACGACCATCGCTCCGGACGGCCGTCGACGGCAAGAACCGACACGAATGTGGACAGAGTGAGGACACTGCTGAACACAGACCTACCTGTATATTCAAAATGGAACATTTATCGAACATTTTTCGATGCGATTTGACCCGAAAACGTTTATATTAAGGTCCGTTAGAACTAAAAGACTGTGTTATTATACTAAATAGAAGCATTCATTTAATATTTATCGAAAAAATCGAAGTTTTTATATCGATATTAATCGAAATAAAGACTTTTTTCCATGTTAACCTAGGAATTTAAAAAATTTAAAGGTTTGCGGTGACATAGCTCCGTAAATGTTGCTTTTTCGACAAATATTTAAGAGATAAAAAACGTTTGGATTTGCAAGATCTACTTATAGAACAATTATTTAATATTTTACGATAGGATTTCACACTTAAATGATTATATTCAGGTCCGTATGAACTCAAAAAATGGTGTTAACACATTAAATACGAGTATTCATTTAATATTTATTGAAAAAATCGACTTTTTAATATCGATATTAATCGAAATAATGAATTAATTCAATGTAAAAAAGCTATTTTTTTATATGTTTAAGATTTGCGTTGCCATAGCTCCGTAAATATTGCTTTTATGACAAATATTTATGGGATAAAAAGCGCTTAGAATTACTCAGAGTACTGTTTTATCAAATTTTTTACTCAATAAATACGATAGTAATCCTTTTTTTTTAAGGAATCCCTGGTCGGTAAATGGTATTTTAAGTGATTAGGGCCAATACTATGGTTTAGATACGTATTTGTAGTATTCAAAATCGTTGGATAAGTGCGCCTAGCGATCGTCAATATTTTTTACGAGGGTCATCCGGAAAGTAGTACCCGTTCGTGAAATAAAGACACAAAAGTAAATATTAACAAACATAAAAAAATTTTATTTGAAAGAGGATACTTTAAACTACTTCTCAACATAATCTCCAAGCAAATTAAGGCATTTGTCATAACGTGTGACAAGTTTCTGTATTCCTGCTGCATAGTCCTTCGCCGCCAGCTCATTGAGATACGCGAGGGACCCATCTTGCACAAATTTTTGCATAATGCAGATGGTGTTTAACAATTTCATGAACAATTGTTCGAGAAACATTGGGAAAATGCTCACAGATGTCATCAATTGTGACGCGCCGATCGTTCCTCACGAATTCGTCAACTGAGCTCACCAGTTGGTCTGTAATGACAGACGGTCTCCCCGAACGCTCATCGTCGTGTGTGTTCCCCCTCCCCATGTTGAAGTTGCGACACCACCGCCGAACAGACGACTCGTCCATTACATTGTCTCCATACACCTCCTTTAATTGGCGATGAATATCACATGGGCGAACGTTTCTTGCATTGAGGAATTTAATCACTGCCCTCACTTCACAACTGGCGGCGTTCTCAATTTTTTTAAACATTGTAAACAATCACAGAAACAACACAGGCAATGCTAGCGTCACGCAACTTGGCTCAGAGAAGGCAGACAAGCCACTGAAGCTATCTGACCTCGTCCAGCGGCTACTCGCGTCGTCAGCACTTCATGCGGCACGAACGGGTACTACTTTCCGGATGACCCTCGTATAATGGAAGCTCAACCCCTATTTCTATTAAATCGATTAATCATGAGTCCCTAAACCCTTCGTCAAAGGGTTGATTGATTCAATTGAAAGAATTAAAAAGGGAAAACCTTACGATAGGAGCGCCTTCCATCTTTACGTATTCATAAAACGAGTCATCACTCATCGTTAATCCGGACGGCGAGAGTCTTTTGTCTCACGCAAAACGATCGCGAGCGCAAAAAGCGCTTTGTACGCTTCCGGCTCAAACGAAGCGCGTCACGTGATCGAAACTGTTGAATCATCTCCCTTCTTTAAAAAGGTTTATTTTTTCTTAAATCCAAACGATCATCAATTAGCTTCCAAAGGCGCCTCCCTTAATTTAATGATGTGGTCTTAATTTTCAGCTTATCCCGAACGAATTATACAAGTATAGTTTCTTTCATGAGCCGTACCTCAACTAATAGTCGGCCTTATCGACTAAAAATTATAAATTTTAAGCTGAAATTTAATGTTTTACGTGAAAAATTCGATCTATATATTTTCCCAGCATACATATGAACGGAAAACGTAATGAAAGTCGAACACAAAGTCTAAAAACAATCGATTTAAGACAGGGATGCGATCTATCGCCAGTAATACTCAACGTATACATCAATGGAATTGGTAAATTGAAAGAAAGACCAGAATATTGTGAATTAAAGGGGATAAAAGGATGAATGGAGAAGACATTAAGATGCTTCAGGTCGTAAGATGACATCGTAGTTGTGGTGGAAACGTTAAAGGGTGGAAACCTGCAAGAAATTCTACTCTAACTGCTATGGAACATGAAATACTTGGTCATCAGCTGTATAGCGACATGGGATGTAGAAGGAGTTCCACCGACATCAAGCTAAAAATAGGTCCAAGATAAGAAGTCAAGTTAATTGGGAAGAAAAAGAGGCATTTACTAATGTTATATAAAGAACCATTAGACTGGAAGAACAAGGAAGCAATTGGTCAAGTCTTTCGGGTTTGGGAATGGGGCACTTCGGATCGGAAACATTGAATATAATGGAAAGGTGGGCCAAATGAAGAGTACAACATAAGCCTCCGAAACGTGGTCTAATGTTTAACATAATTACATATATGGTGTAGTATTACAATATTTAGTATATCTATATATTTATATGTATTTATATAATTATTATTATTAAGTAATCTACCGGTTAAGTTAGGTTTTTGGATGTACACGACTACCAAATAAATACCTTATCTCTCGCTCCCAACAAAAGACAAAATATAGCTAACCTACTCTACATCCAAATCCCTCTTCATCTCTGAGTACTTCCTTCCTACCTTCACAAATCCCTATCTAAGATACATCCCTATCTATCTATCCGATTCCTATCCCTACTTACTCCTCATGCCATTAACATTCTCCTCTCTCTATATATTATACAGTCTTCTTCTTCAACATCCATTCACTATTAATGCTGATCAATCAATCCAATCCCTTCCAATCCATATCTTTCTTCTCCTTACCTCCTCCTCCTTCTTAGTAGTAATAATATCTCCAAAATAAACCCCCCCTCTCTCTCTCTCTCTCTCCTCGCCTCTCTCAACCATAGATACCTAGTGCTATAATATACTTCCTTATTCCTCCTTTCGGTCCATTCGATCCATCATTCTCTCCTCTCCTTACAAACACACGCTCACATTAATATATATATATATATATATATATATATATATATATATATATATATATATATATATTTATATATATATATACAAATATACAAAAACACAGATGTAGATTTTTAGAATATAGAGACACAAAGAAAGGACACCAGTTGATGAGCATCCAGTCTACATCTATCCTCCTGATTCAAGGACCACGTTTCCATAGCCACACACTTAACTACGCTTAACATATCAAAGTTTCCTAACGAGTCTTTTATTATCAACATCCTTATAATCAACGTCCCCCTCTCATCTTAATTCCCTCCTCCTCCTCCTTGTCTGTGAAAGCCTCTTTGTCTATTATGACGCAATTCTTCTCCTTACTTCCCTAATACTTACTTTGATACCATCTTTGGTCCAAAACACTACCGAGATACGCTTAAAAGTGTTCTGTCTGCTCTGGTTTAATTGCCCTCCTATTTTAATGTTTAGCTGATGCCTTGTTCTTTCTAGAAAATCGCATAACCTTTGTTTTATTAATATATTGATTCACATCCCTTATTTCTATCTGTCGCACTGAATTTCCAATTCACTCAGCAATGCTTGCAGCCCCTCTATTGGCTGACTGAAAAACTAAAGCTTGGTCATCAGCGAACCTAACTGATTTTATAGGAATTTCCCGCCCACTTTCATTCCTACCTCCAGTTCTTCCTGTGCCTCTTTAATCATTTCCTCTGCATACAGCTTGAACAGCATCGGTGGTAATGGACACCCCATGCCTTACACCCCTTCCTAACACTGTCCAACCGGACTCCCCGTTCCCCACTCGCACCTGAGCAGTCTGAGACATGTACAGGTTGCGGATTAGCCTCCTTTCCCTATTCCAATCTATTCCCATGTTCTGCAATGTACCCATTAGTTTTTCCCAATTCACTCTATCGAACGCTTTTTCGAAATCTACGAAACAGGTGAATACCTCCTGGTTGTGTTCTATATTCCTCTCGATTAATAATCTCATTACTGCAATGGCATCACGCGTACCTATCCCCTTCCTAAACCCATAAACTGATCATACCCTAAGTAATCAATTGCCCTATTCTCTATCCTTTTGTTTATGATCCTGAGAAAAACTTTAGCTGCGTGCGATATCAAACTTTTGTCCTGTAGTCCTTACATGATATAGCCTTTACCTTTTTCGGAATAGGAACTAAAACTGCTCTCACAAAGTCTTCCGGCCAGATTCCTTCCTCATAAATCCTGCGGATATATATATATATATATATATATATATATATATATATATATATATATATATATATATATATATATATATATATATATATATAATATATAGATATATTATATATATACACATATATTTATATATATATCCGTAACGATATATATATATATGTATATATATATATATCGTTTGCTTCGCCGTTAACTTTTTCATATGATTTCGCCTTTCAATTATCGCATATGAAGCAAAAAAAACAAGTGAATCGCCAACAGCGCACGTGGAAACAACGACCTTCGTGATCCGATATTCCGCCCACATCCTCTCTCCGCGGAAAAAGAAATACGTTCCGGACAGATGTTCCTAATTTCGCCCCTCCCCATCCCCCCCCCATCTCCTTACCTTATACCTATCATTTCAACCCTTATATGTATACATATAAAGAACGCCCTTCTTTGGCAAAATACTTCCTCTCTCTCTTCCAATCTAAAACTTACCCGAATTCTCCTTATTTTCAATTCTTGCGAATCGACGCATGTCCACCCGTTATCGTAATATGGTATGTCGGATTCTTTGAACATATATTTAATTTTGAACGATCGCCGTAATTTTAAGAGATGTAGGGCGCACGGAAAAAGTTTTTTATCATACGCTATCGTCTGCCGAAACGTTCAGTGCCCCCCCTGTAATTCAATCAACGTTTCGGCCTATTAATCCAACTTCCACGTCAGATGTGACGAAAACAATTGAATTTTCATATTACAGAGCTTAAATACGTCACGCAAACCAGATGTCATTGCGAAAATACCCCTTATTTAATAACTAAACGACCCGTTTCGGATAGGGTTACCGCAGCAATGAAGGTACAATTTGACCCCTTGTTAAATGGAAACATATATAAAGCTATGGAATCGTTGTAAACTACCCATATATCTTTTAAGTAATGGTTACACGTAATTACATCGGATACTGAAGAGATTCAATACCCATTTGCCATAAGTTTTGGTTATATTTGAAGAATTTCATGAGATATTGCAATTTTTGGGTTTAATCTCTCTTAAAATATGTCCTTATGATCAAGTAATGTTAGTGGTATGTTGACAGCTATTGATAATACGGAATAAGAAATGAATTACATATGCATGTGTGTATATATATATATGTATATGTACATATATATATATATATATATATATATATATGTATATACACACACACACATATATATATATATATATATATATATATATATATAATACACAGTAACACATAATATAGAAACACAAAAAAAGAGAACACTCACACGTATTTTCTTGATATTTCGACGGAAACAATCCGTCTTCCTCTGAAGATATAGAAGTAATGACTCAGTCATATATATATATATATACATGGTATATATATATATATATATATATACATGGTATATATATATATATATATATATATATATATATATATATATATACATATATATATATATATATATATATATATATATATATATATATATATATATATATATATATATACATGTATAAAGCGATCAGTTTATGGGTACAGATAGGAAAGGGGTACGCGTGATGTTAAGGTTAAATCTTTATCGGGAAGTAAGGAAGGGAGATCTTTGCTAACAGTTAGAGATAAGGCGGGTAAGGAAATAGTTGACGCAGGAAAGATCCAAGAGAGATGGAAGGAGTATATAGAAAAACTGTATAGTAAAGAACTCAGACCAACAATGTTAGACATTGAAAAAGAAAATGACGTAGAGGAAGACAGCTTAGGTCCAGGCATACTAGACAATGAGATAGAAAGGGCATTAAGGGAGATGAAACTAAATAAGGCCGTGGGGGTGGATACCATTCCCGCGGAACTTTTAAATGGCTTAGGAAAATGTGGGAGGAAGATGCTATATGGGCTTATTTGTAGTATCTGTGAGGGAGGAATCTGGCCGGAAGACTTTGTGAGATCAGTTTTAGTTCCTATTCCGAAAAAGGTAAAGGCCACGTCATGTGAGGACTATAGGACGATAAATTTGATATCCCACGCAGCGAAGGTGTTCTCAGGATCATAAAAAAAGGGTAGAGAGTAGGGCAAATGATTACTTAGGGGATGAACAGTTTATGGGTATAGGAAGGGGAGAGTTACGCGTGATGCCATTGCAGTAATGAGATTATTTTTCGACAGAGGAATATAGAATACAATCAGATGGGAAGACGTATTTACCTCCATTCGTATGATTATATAAAGAAGGTGTTTGATAAGAATGAATTCGGGGAAAATCTAATGAGTATATTGCAGAATAAAATAGAAAATAGATTGTAATAGGGACAGAAGGCTAATCTTCGCAAACTTATACATGTATCTATCAGACTGCTTATTAGGTGCAAGTGGGGAGCGGATAGTCCTGAATGGGCAGTGCTTTAAGGAAGAGGTGTAAGGCATGGGGTGTATCCCATTATCACCGGTGCTGCTGTTCTATACGTGTATATATAAATAAATAAATAAATAAATATATATATATATATATATATATATATATATATATATATATGGAGGAAATGATTAAAAGAGAGGCATTATGGGAAGAACAGGAGGTAGGAATGAAAGTCGAAGGTGAATTCATTTAAAATCAGTTTGGTTTGATTGGATGACCAAGCATTAGTTAATGTCAGTCCAGCTATAGAGGGGTTGCAAAAGCATTGCTGAGTAAATTGGAAAATTCATTGCGATAGATAGAGATATAAGGGATGAGAATCAATATATTAATAAAACAAAGGTTATGCAAATTTCCGATTATGCGATTTCATAAATGTTATGTGATGAAAGAAAAAGGCTTCAGCTAAACATTGAAATGCGTGGGCAATTGAAATAGAGCAGGTAGAAAAGTTTTATACGTATCTCTGGAAATTTATTTGGATGGGTTCAAAGTAAGTAGTAGGGACGTTAGGTGAAGAAATTCGTGATATTAGTCAAAGAGGCTTTCACAGACAAGGAGGAGGAGGGAATTAAGAAGAGAGGGACGTTGATTATAAGGATATTAATAAGAAAAGACTCGTTTAGAAAACTGTGATATGTTGAGCGTAGTTATGTGTGTGGCTACGGAAACGTGGTCATTGAAGCAGGAGGATAATAGACGTAGTAGACTGGAGGCTCTTCAATTGATATATATATATATATATATATATTAATGTGTTGGTGTGTTTTTAAGGAGAGGAGAGTAGAATGGATCGAATGGACCGAAAGGAGGAACGAGGAAGTATAGTATAGAGCACTAGGTGTGTATCTATGGTTAAGAGAGGCGAGGAGAGAGAGACAGAGAGAGAGAGAGGGGTTTGTTTTGGAGATATTATTACTACTAAGGAGGAGGAGGAAAGGAGAAGAAAGATATGGATTGGAAGGGATTGGATTGATTGATTGGCGTGAATAGTGAATGGATGTTGAAGAAGAAGACTGTATAATAAATAGAGAGGGGAGAATGTTAATGGCATTAGGAGTAGGTAGGGATAGGAATAGGATAGATGGATTAGGATGTCTCTTAGATAGCGATGTATATAGGGAGGAAGAAAGTACTCAGAGATGAAGAGGGACTACGATGTAGAGTAGGATGCTGGATTTTCGTGTTTTGTTAGGAGTCACAAAATATTTATTTATTTAGTATCTGTATCCATTCAAACATCTATCTTAACTGGTAGATTAACTTATAATATATATATATATATATATATATATATATATATATATATATACATATATATATATATATATATACACGCACACTAGTATTAACGTGTGTGGTCTATATCTGAAGTTACTGATGGCTAATATGTGAATCGACATAATCTCTAATCCTCCTTGTCTGTTCCTCTTCCAAGATATCCCTTGAGGAGCACACCAATATAAGAGATTACATCACCCTTGCACCAATGGCACCAAAGTGACAAGAAGGCCCTTCTAAAGCCCTGCAATTCTTCCACCCCTCCCTCCATCCCATCACCCTTTGCAAGAGACTTGAATGCACTTCCGCCCTAGAGACAGACGACACCGGCGATTGCAGTGTCCCACCCAACCCACACCCAACACCCAAAGGAAACCTCTCTCTATCTCCCGGGAGGACACAATGGAAGGCCCCATCCAAGGGCCCCCCAGTGCCTAAGAAAGTAACTCAATACGCCACTCCAGGGACGACGTCGGCAAGAATTGGATGGCCTTATTACAAATGAGAATGGAATAGGAAAAAATGTGTGTGTGTATATGTACGAGTATATATATATATATATATTACATATATACATATATATATATACACACACACGAGGGTCATCCGGAAAGTAGTACCCGTTCGTGAAATAAAGACACAAAAGTAAATATTAACAAACATAAAAAATTTTATTTGAAAGAGGATACTTTAAACTACTTCTCAACATAATCTCCAAGCAAATTAAGGCATTTGTCATAACGTGTGACAAGTTTCTGTATTCCTGCTGCATAGTCCTTCGCCGCCAGCTCATTGAGATACGCGAGGGACCCATCTTGCACAAATTTTTGCATGATGCAGATGGTGTTTAACAATTTCATGAACAATTGTTCGAGAAACATTGGGAAAATGCTCACAGATGTCATCAATTGTGACGCGCCGATCGTTCCTCACGAATTCGTCAACTGAGCTCACCAGTTGGTCTGTAATGACAGACGGTCTCCCCGAGCGCTCATCGTCGTGTGTGTTCCCCCTCCCCATGTTGAAGTTGCGACACCACCGCCGAACAGACGACTCGTCCATTACATTGTCTCCATACACCTCCTTTAATTGGCGATGAATATCACATGGGCGAACGTTTCTTGCATTGAGGAATTTAATCACTGCCCTCACTTCACAACTGGCGGCGTTCTCAATTTTTTTAAACATTGTAAACAATCACAGAAACAACACAGGCAATGCTAGCGTCACGCAACTTGGCTCAGAGAAGGCAGACAAGCCACTGAAGCTATCTGACCTCGTCCAGCGGCTACTCGCGTCGTCAGCACTTCATGCGGCACGAACGGGTACTACTTTCCGGATGACCCTCGTATATAGACATATATATATATATATATATATATATATATATATATATAGCAGTAGTCCATGGGGAATAGTGTTGGACTATTAACTTGAGAGGTCCCGGGTTCGATTCCCGGGCAAGCCTCTCTGGTGACATGCAGCTCCACCCAAGCTATGTGATTCTTTCTACGGTTTTACCAGATGTCTTCCTTAAGAAAAACCATTACGGCCCCCTCCTTAGTAATACCCTGCTTATAATGTGTGAATTTCACATGATGCCGTAAATAGGGCTTAGTAGTACTGGGTGCTATACATAGTACTCTGCCATCACCCATACCAAACCGACCTTCCAGGGTTGATTACTACTGTGTTTATGGCTATATGGCTATATGTATATATATATGTATATATATATATATATATATATACATATATATATATATATATATATATATATATATATATATATATATATATATATATATATATCGTCTTATACAGTCTTACTTGAAGAAGACCTCGGAGAAGGCCGAAAGCTTAAACAATATACAATATCAGTGTCCTTTTAAGATTACTATTTTATTAGTGTTCAATTGTGTCGTCCATATAATATATAAATATATTTATATATATATATATATATATATATATACATACACAGACACATATATATATATATATATATAAATTGATTTGGAAATTCAGTGCGACAGGTATGGGATGAGAATCAATATTAATAAAACAAAGGTTATGCGATGTTCTAGAAAGAAAAAGGCTAAGCTAAACATTAAAATAGGAGGGCAATTAAACTAGAGCAGTTAGAACAGTTTAAACGTATCTCGGAAGTGTTATTTGGACCAAAGACGGTATCAAAGTAAGTAGTAGGGACGTAAGGAGAAGAATTGCGCAATTAGGCAAAGAGGCTTTCACAGACGAGGAGGAGGGAGTTAGGATGAGAGGGACGTTGATTATAAGGGTGTTAAGAAAAGACTCGTTAGAAAACTTTGACATGGAGCGTAGTTATGTGTGGCTATTGAAACGTAGTCATTGAAGCAGGATAGACGTAGACTGGAGGCTATTGTAGATATGTGGGTGTGGAGAAAAATGGAGAAGGTGAAATGGACAGAGAAGAAAACAAACGAGGAAGTACTTGGTACGGTGAGGGGCGAAGAGAGGGGTTTGTTGGGAGATATATTACTGAGGAGGAGGCAGGAAAAGTGGATGAAGGGGGTATTGACCGGCAATAGTGAACGAGGAAAGGGAAGGAACAGGATATAGGGATGTCTTGGATAGGGGATGAAGAGAGGAAGGAAGTACTCTGAGATGAAGAGGGCCCTGATGTAGAGTAGGATGTTTTGTTTTGCAAGGGGTCGTAAAATGATTTAATTAGTAATTATGTCCATCCAAAAACCTACCTTAACCCGTAGATTACCAAATAATACTAACAATATTATATATATATATATATATATATATATATATATATATATATTAAAGATACTCAAAAATCATGATAGTTTAATAGTTATCGCCTTTGTTTTGAAGGGAATGAAACATAATCGTAATTCTCTGAGTTAAATTTTTCGTTAGCCATTTGTTAGTCCAGAAAAATATATCACTTCCACCAAAAAATTGATTGTTTTCGTAGATCTAAAAAATATATTGCCCATTCACAAGTCCATCTTTGTCCGCTTATATGTTTAAGTGCCCTATTTATGGATCAATCAAAAAGTCCTTAAATCCGTACGCTTTCGGCGTGATTTGTTCCCAAGGCAACAAAGAAATCAACAAATCATTAAGTCAACTGATTGCTGCATATGATTTATACGCATATTTTGGCCATTTTTTCAGCGGAATACCCGTGTTTTTAAACATAATTTGGCTCGTTGCCCTTAATCAAACTATTTGTGTCTTTATACAATTGTATTCAACGCTGTTCCCGGTGTTTCAAGACAAAAAACACCACAAAAGTACATCAGAGTCATTAAACGTATTTTTATTTTGGTAGTTTGAGCGTTAAGAGCATTGATTATACTTGCATCAACATCCTAGGTTCGAGTCCAGGTCGGGGAAGTTTTTTCTTACCTTAAATTTGTATTCTTATGCCTTACCCACCGACTATTAGTTGTACTTTCTTTATATATGTTAGTTTTCGTTATTTTTTCTTATAAACAAACACTTGAATAAATTATAAAATGTTTAACTACGGTGGAATCAACAACTTGGTGCTGATCGGTTAGAGACACGTGGACACAAAATTGGTCGTAGTGTCTTTACTATTTAATGTTGATTAATATTGTGACTATTTTTAAATAGAAGAGGGCTTAAGCTTTAAAATGGTGTATTTTGTATTAAAAACAATAATTTACTTCTAGGTTAAAAAAATCAAAAACTTCAAACTTCTCGGAAAAATCTCTCGTACACGTGGGCAAACTCGCAAATTTCAACGTATATCTTTTAAGATAGCTGGTATATCTTCCCACGGCACCCCTTTGGCTTCGGGATAGAATGAAGACTTACACAATGAAAACCTTTTACGAGGGAAGACCAAAGTCTCTATAGATATTAGGGCGCTCTCGACAAAGACGCGGATGTAAGACGGGACTCCAAAGTTGTCTCACATAAAGAGGAGTCCGATATTTCTTTAGCCGGGAGATTCTCAAAGGAATAAGGATATCATCTTACTCTTTTCCGCTCAGCTGTGTCCTTAATAGCGCGAACCGTCCACGTCCAGGGCCCTGCGCGCAATTGAAGGAGGACAATGAAAGATACGAGCCACTGGTATCCCAACTCGATAGCACCCTAGGGTACTAGGGATAAGTGGAACCCTGGCGGGCGGAAATAGTTCGAATTTCGAAACACGTAACCGTTCAAGCAACAAAATATCCCTATAACTTTGAGTACACCGAATGTATTCACGCAAAACATATATTATACGTCAGAAGATTCGACTTAAGGCTAGTTAGCGTAAGGCTAAGTTTAGTTAAATTACGCTATGTACAATTATATATATATAAATGTGTGTATATATATATATATATATATGAATCATAAAAAATTTATTTCCCACGCAGCCAAATTTGAGCTTGACTTTGTAAGATCATTTTTAGTTCCTATTCCGAAAAAGGTAAAGGCTACATCATGTGAATACTTCAGGACGATAAGTTTGATATCGCACGCAGCTAAAGTTGTTCTCAAGATCATAAACAAAAGGATAGAGAGTAGGGCAAATGATTACTTAGGGGATGATAAGCTTACGGGTTTAGGAAGGGAAGAATTACGCGTGATGCCATTGCAGTAATGAGATTATTAATCGAGAGAGGAATATAGAATACAACCAGGAGACGTATTTGCCTGTTTCGTATAATATATTCGCCTGATCTATAAAAGCGTGTTTAATAAAGTGAATTGGGAATATTTTTTTCCTTTTTTTCTACCTTACCTTATTATATATATATATATATATATATATATATATATATATATATATATATATATATATATGTGTGTGTGTGTGTGTGTGTGTGTATATATATATAAATGTATATATATATATAAATATATATATATATATATATATATATATATATATATATATATATATATATATATATATATATATATATATACAATAAACATAGTAATCAACCCTGGAAGGTCGGTTTGGTTGGTGAGTAATGGTAGATATCTCCCAGTACTAAGCCCTATTTACGGCGTGTGAAATTATAAGCAGGGTATAATTAAGGGTGGCCATTTCCTTAATACACAGTGCCGCTTATGGTTTCCCAGGAAGATCTGGAACTATCCGATAAATCACATAGCTTGGGTGAAGCTGTAGGTGCCCAGAGAGAGACACTTGCCCGGAAATCAAACCCGGGACCCTTCGGTCAGCAGTCCAACGCGCTATCCCGTGGGCTACCGGGAACCCCGTATATAAACACATATGTATATATTAATATATATATATATATATATATATTTAATGTATAGAAAGTAATTGGGCACCTACGCAATTGTACAAAGGGTGTAGAAGCAAGCCAAACCAAAGGTGCGGGCAAAGCTCAGAGACCCGTCCGGCCGGCGGCAGTGTAGACATCTGCCGCCAGACCCACCAACTTTCTCCTCCACCCTCCCGTAACAAAGGCAGTGGGCGTGGCTTAACCCCTTCCAATAACCCCTCCCCCTTCCACACTCCTCCCCCTCCCACTCTTCCCGTTCGCGTGTTGTTATTAAGTGGGCGTGACCTATAATTTCCCCCTCCCCCCAACCCGCCCAACCCCCCAAACCCCCACTTTCCCCTTTTGACGGTCCTCTGATGTTTCCGGGGTCCACGGACACACACATATAGAAGGACTATGGCAGGGGGTGTGTGTGTGTGTGGGGTGAGTATTTGGGAGGGTTTTGGTGGGAAGGGTGGCGAGGACTCACGTTCTGCAGACAGGAAGTGTGGATCGTGTGCTGGGGTGTGGGTTGGGGACGAAATTGGGGGCGTGGTTTTGAAAGGGGGGATGAAGGGGGCGAAAATGCGAGCAGGGGAGAACGGTTGGTGAAAATTATCACGATGGCTAGGAGGGCAGATTATTTTATTCAAAGGGAAAACTTTTATTTGGGTTAACTACGGGTTTGGGGCTTTTGAAGTATGTATATATATATATATATATATATATATATATATATATATATATATATATATATATATATATATGGACACGACTACCAAATAAATACCTCATCTCTCTCTCCCAACAAAACACTAAAATCCAGCTAACCTACTTTATATCCAAGTCCCTCTTTATCTCTGAGTACTTCCTTCCCCCCTACATATATCGCTATCTAAGATACATCCCTATCTATCACCTATTCCTATCCCTACTTACTCCTAATGCCATTAAAATTCTCCCCTCCCTATATACGAGGGTCATCCGGAAAGTAGTACCCGTTCGTGCCGCATGAAGTGCTGATGACGCGAGTAGCCGCTGGACGAGGTCAGATAGCTTCAGTGGCTTGTCTGCCTTCTCTGAGCCAAGTTGCGTGACGCTAGCATTGCCTGTGTTGTTTCTGTGATTGTTTACAATGTTTAAAAAAATTGAGAACGCCGCCAGTTGTGAAGTGAGGGCAGTGATTAAATTCCTCAATGCAAGAAACGTTCGCCCATGTGATATTCATCGCCAATTAAAGGAGGTGTATGGAGACAATGTAATGGACGAGTCGTCTGTTCGGCGGTGGTGTCGCAACTTCAACATGGGGAGGGGGAACACACACGACGATGAGCGTTCGGAGAGACCGTCTGTCATTACAGACCAACTGGTGAGCTCAGTTGACGAATTCGTGAGGAACGATCGGCGCGTCACAATTGATGACATCTGTGAGCATTTTCCCAATGTTTCTCGAACAATTGTTCATGAAATTGTTAAACACCATCTGCATTATGCAAAAATTTGTGCAAGATGGGTCCCTCGCGTATCTCAATGAGCTGGCGGCGAAGGACTATGCAGCAGGAATACAGAAACTTGTCACACGTTATGACAAATGCCTTAATTTGCTTGGAGATTATGTTGAGAAGTAGTTTAAAGTATCCTCTTTCAAATAAAATTTTTTATGTTTGTTAATATTTACTTTTGTGTCTTTATTTCACGAACGGGTACTACTTTCCGGATGACCCTCGTATTATACCGTCTTCTTCTTCAACATCCATTCACTATTAACGCCGATCAATCAATGCAATCCCCTCCAATCCATATCTTTCTCTCCTTCCAACCTCCTCCTCCTTAGTAGTAATAATATCTCCAAAACAAACCCCCCTCTCTCTCTCTCTCTCTCCTCGCCTCTCTTAACCATAGATACCTAGTGCTCTATACTATACTTCCTCATTCCTCCTCTCGGTCCATTCGATCCATCATTCTCTCCTCTCCACACACACACACACATTAATATATACATGTATATACCTGTACATCAATTGATGAGCCTCCAGTCTACTACGTCTACATCTACATCTACATAATTCCCCGCAAGCCGCCGCAAGGGCGTGTGTAGGGGGGTGTTAGGTCACCAACCGTAAAAAGGAAAAATACCACATGCAAAAAAACAACACGGAAAATCACACCCACAGCAGCGCACACACTCATGCAAAAATCCCTTCATCCAATACTCATGCAAACACATATACCGCAAAACAACTAAAAAACTGCACCCCATGATGCAGCACGAAAGCCATCCTACAACACGGAAGCCAGGACCCAACAAGCAAGAAATTGAAACTTCACTACCACATGAAAATTCACCACGAAACACTCTAACCCCAAAGAGTCTCTAACAGGCAGGGAATGCGACCCAACGTTGCAGGTAGCAGGAATGTCCCCCCGCGGAGAGGGACGAGGGTTGGAAGGGAAACTTACAAAGAGATGAACAGAACACGAATGAGGTCATTCGGAAAGAATGGGTTATTATAACAAAACACATAAGTTTAGCAGAAGAGCATGCTTTTAAGTAGAACTAATTATTTTTTAGACGCTGAGGGTGGCAAGTGGAATTTTTGCTATCTATAACCCCGCAGTTGCTATCCCGTATTGTCCGTGGGAAGAAGGAGTCCTTGAGTCGGCTAGTTCTGGCATCTATTTCCCGAATTTTATATGCATGATCCAAGCGACCAATGTATGTAGGAGTACGATTAATTTGCGAGACCTCGGTGCTGAAACATGCGGATCTAAATTTATTTAATAATTTCAATCTTGCATTGAATCGTCTCTCAGCCAATGATTCCCACCCCAAATCCATGAGCATTTCGGTGACGCTTTGCGTTTTATCGTAGGAATTTTTTACAAAACGGGCTGCCCGGCGTTGAACCTTCTCAATTTCCCGAATGAGACCTTTTTCACTCGGATCCCACACGCTGCATGCGTATTCTAAATGAGGCCTTACGTCTACCCTCCTGTTTCAATGACCACGTTTCCACAGCCACACACATAACTGCGCCTACCATATCAAAGTTTCCCAACGAGTCTTTTCTTGTTAACATCCTTATAATCAACGTCCATCTCTCATCTTAACTCCCTCCTCCTCCTCCTTGTCTGTGAAAGCCTCTTTGCCTAATATGACGCAATTCTTCTCCTTACTTCCCTACTAATACTTTTATTCCATCTTTGGTCCAAATAACACTTCCGAGATACGTATAAAACTGTTCTATCTGCTGTAGTTTTAGAGGGATTTTAGGGCTCTATTTTATTGGGTGAACTCTATCATCACATACTAAACCAACCTCAGGGGTTGATTACGACTGTCTATATATATATATATATATATATATATATATATATATATATATATATATATATATATATATATATATATATATATATATATCAATTGATGTGCCTCCAGCCTACTACGTCTACCCTCCTGTTTCAATGACCACGTTTCCACAGTCACACACATAACTGCGCCTAACATATCAAAGTTTCCCAACGAGTCTTTTCTTGTTAACATCCTTATAATCAACGTCCATCTCTCATCTTAACTCCCTCCTCCTCCTCCTTGTCTGTGAAAGCCTCTTTGCCTAATATGACGCAATTCTTCTCCTTACTTCCCTACTAATACTTTTATTCCATCTTTGGTCCAAATAACACTTCCGAGATACGTATAAAACTGTTCTATCTGCTGTAGTTTTAGAGGGATTTTAGGGCTCTATTTTATTGGGTGAACTCTATCATCACATACTAAACCAACCTCAGGGGTTGATTACGACTGTATATATATATATATACAGTCGTAATCAACCCCTTAGGTTGGTTAAGTAGGTGATTATATATATATATATATATATATATATATATATATATACAGTCGTAATCAACCCCTTAGGTTGGTTAAGTAGGTGTATATATATACATATATATATATATATATATATATATATATATATATATATACACGAGGGTCATCCGGAAAGTAGTACCCGTTCGTGAAATAAAGACACAAAAGTAAATATTAACAAACATATAAAATTTTATTTGAAAGAGGATACTTTAAACTACTTCTCAACATAATCTCCAAGCAAATTAAGGCATTTGTCATAACGTGTGACAAGTTTCTGTATTCCTGCTGCATAGTCCTTCGCCGCCAGCTCATTGAGATACGCGAGGGACCCATCTTGCACAAATTTTTGCATAATGCAGATGGTGTTTAACAATTTCATGAACAATTGTTCGAGAAACATTGGGAAAATGCTCACAGATGTCATCAATTGTGACGCGCCGATCGTTCCTCACGAATTCGTCAACTGAGCTCACCAGTTGGTCTGTAATGACAGACGGTCTCTCCGAACGCTCATCGTCGTGTGTGTTCCCCCTCCCCATGTTGAAGTTGCGACACCACCGCCGAACAGACGACTCGTCCATTACATTGTCTCCATACACCTCCTTTAATTGGCGATGAATATCACATGGGCGAACGTTTCTTGCATTGAGGAATTTAATCACTGCCCTCACTTCACAACTGGCGGCGTTCTCAATTTTTTTAAACATTGTAAACAATCACAGAAACAACACAGGCAATGCTAGCGTCACGCAACTTGGCTCAGAGAAGGCAGACAAGATCCTCTTTCAAATAAAATTTTTTATGTTTGTTAATAATGACTTTTGTGTCTTTATTTCACGAACGGGTACTACTTTCCGGATGACCCTCGTGTATATATATATATATATATGCATATTTACAGGTATATACATATATATTTATTTATTTAGATATATATGGGTCACGGTAGTCCAGGGGATAGAGCGTAAGGTCCCGGGTTCTATTCCCGGGTTCGATTCCCGGGCAAGACTCTCGTGGTCACCTGCAGCTCCACCCAAGCTATGTGATTTTTCCGATAATACCACATCTTCCTGGGAAACCATAACCGTCACAGTGTATTAGGCCCGTATTTATCCGGTAAATTTGATCAAAGTATTAAAATATATTATTTTAACTTCAGTTTAGTATAAACATTATTAGTATAGCTTTATATTTTGATATGTTTACGACAAAATTAAAATTTCTCTGCATAGGAAATTATGTATACACACACAAATTCGTATATATGTATTTTCAATCTCAGACGAATTTATATTCCTAATTACACATTATAGGCGTATCAATTTAC
>NW_027286822.1:157500-165000 GCF_022747635.1 Hetaerina americana
ATGCTTACATCATTGTAATTTCATGACTTCTGTTAATCATTGTTTTTTCATATGGTACGTTCGATTTTCGCCATATATTCGGAATCGTAAGGCTTACAAAAAAGATGCCGTATATTATTCCCGGTCACCTGATTGGTCCTCTGGCGAGATACGTAACAGTTATCGACCAATCGCGGTTGCTCTTGCAGAATTTAAATTCAAAAATCGTTTTTGTTACGTGTTTTGGAATAAAATTAGGATTTATATTTAGTATTCGAGATTGAATTAGCTTTAAGAACGTTAAAAAGTAATGGAATTAAAAAATTTTAACCATGTTTTGTCAGAAAAATCTTGTGTTTTTTATAAATTTTCGCCGTATTTTTTAAAAAGTTGATAGTTCTCAGAAACACGACGTCAAATAATTCAAAAATTTGTATTTCCTTTCGGTTAAGCATCGCGGGAGATATATTTAATATAAAAAGAAGTCCTTATTCCTTCTTCCAGCTAAGATATTGGAACGTATGTCATGCGCACGACCGCCATGTTCGTTGAGTCGTAAAGGAAGTATTACGCCATTCTTACCGGTCTGTATACCATTAAATACGTGGAAATGGTGATTTAGCGGTATTTCCGGGACTACTTCATAAAAATCATCGTTTTTTGACGGAGCTAAACAAAAATCTACAAATTTAAATTTACCATTCTATGAAGAAAAGTTTAATTAAGATATTTTGAGAGTTTAAACGATTTTGGCTAGATCCTAACCCGAGAAAAAATGGAAAGACTTTTGAAGTAGAACAGCCAATTTATCATTCATTTCAAATGTATTTCGGTTCGGAAGTATTTTAAGATTTACCGTATTGAAAAAAAATTATGTTGATTTTAAAAACATAAACGTGTTCCATTTATGTATAGGATGCGTTCCTGAAGTAATGCAGTTATAATAATTTTCAAATTTGTCCATTGAAAAAATTTGCACAAACTAATAAAGTTCTTCAAAGTACTTTTTTAGAATTAAAGGTGATACGGGGGCACTACTTCACGAAAAGCATCGTTTTTTGGCAAAATGAAGCACAATTGAACAAATTAAAATTTATTATTCTATGAAGAAAGATTTATTGAAGATATATGGAGAGTTTAATCGTTTTTCTATTAATAGTTTCCTGAATTTCACATGTATTTCGGTTCGGAAGTATTTTAAAATTTTATGCAAAAAACAATTAACGTTGGCTTTAAAAACACATTATATTGGCTAAATATTTAGATGAAGAAATGTTGGCCTGAATTTTGTACACCATTGTAAATTTTAAGAAATATATTTAATTTTAAGCTATATCCAAAAAGTAAATTACGTTTTGCAATATAATATACATTTATCGACAAAACAGTGTTTAATTTATATATATTCGAAATAATTATTATTATATTATATTTCTACATAATGTTTATTCATATTTAAGAAATATTTCATTTATAAACGGTCCGTTCCATAAGTATTGCAATTACTTTATTGACAACAGAGTGTTTAATTTATATTAAATACAAAGAATAATTATTAAAATATATTTCTGTATAGTTTTTATTCATATTTGAGGAATATTTCATGCATAAAAGGTCCATTCCAAAAGTATTGCAAATACTTTATTTTTATATCATTGAAAATATTTTCAGAAACTATTAAAATTCTTCAAAGGACTCTCCTTGGGCTTCTACAATTTTTTTCTAGTGACTCTACCATGAGCGGTACATACCCTGGAAGGCGTTTTCCCGGACATCCCGCCGAAGGTCTTCTTGTCATAGATCTTCTCCGTACGAAAAAACGGTTACTTTCAGGGCTATCTTAATCCTTGGGAACAAAAAAAAGTCTCCTGGGGTGACGTCAGGACTATATCTAAGGGGAATTGGGCAGCGATGGATTTTGATGAGTGATTCGCCTTTGGTCATTTTTGATTCAAATCTTCAAAAAGACGAGTTTGCTTTGATGTTTATACAGGGTCGCACCCAAAAGTGGTAGGACTGATTTTTTCTGCCGCGAACGGAGCGGTGGAGGGGGGTCGACCTGGCAGGGTAAGGTGGAGGGGGCTCTTAGCAACAGACCGACACCAACCTCAGTCGCCTGCGGGCTGTCGTTGAGTGAGGACACCGTTTTTAGTGAAGCAAGTTTTTCGTCCGCGTCGAAAAACAAAATGAATCTCAATTTAGAGCAACGTTATTCCGTGAAGTTTTGTGCTAAACTCGGGAAGACGGCAAGTGAGACCCTCGATATGATGAAGCAGGCTTATGGCGACACTGCCTTAAGCCGTTCCACAGTATTCTAGTGGCACAAGTTGTTTAAAGAGGGTAGGGAGCTCGTTGAAGACGACCATCGCTCCAGACGGCCGTCGACGGCAAGAACCGACACGAATGTGGACAGAGTGAGGACACTGCTGAACACAGACCGACGCTTAACCGGTGAAGAAATTGCAGACCAGTTGGGTCTGTCTGGATCCAACGTCCAACGCATTATTTCACAGGATTGGGCCATGCGCAAGGTGTGCGCCAAGATGGTGCAGAAAATTCTGAGAGAAATCCTGTATATCGTCCGCTGATCGTGTTTCATGCAACAATTATTGCGGATTTTCCCAGGCTCGCAACCACGTAATTCTACCACCCATATCAGATTAAGAGTGGACCAATCAACAGCATCGTAAACCATAATAAACAGCTTTTAAAAAGACGATTGAATCTCAGTAGGAGTCACTTTTTTAATAGTCACGCTGTTTAAACTCGCAATTGTTGACATATATAGCACACAACACTAGAACACGTCTCCATACTTCATCCGCTTCTACAAAATACTACACACTGGATGAATAACGTAACGACCTCTAACCTAAGCATGCGTGTTCAGGAGGGATGTTACTTCAACATGCCACCAGACCAGGAGTGCTTCTGATGGTCGTTTTGTATGTGGTCTACAAAAGCATGTGGGAAATTACTTTTCAGCATAGCGTCGTATAATGCTTTAGAGTTTCCACAGTTTTTTAAATAGGGAAAATCAAAAATAATATATATAAAAAGACACGGCTTCAAGCTTTGAAATGATGTATTTAATACAACCTCTGCTCTGATAGTAGTTCTAAAAAAAATTGTTGAATATCCAAATGCATAATAAAAATTTTTACCGAATACGTGGATTCTTTTCTTTCCGAAAAAAATTTGTTTTTCCTCTTGTATAGAAATTCTTAAGAACACAATGTACACTTAAAAGATTGTAGATATGGCATTTATTAACAAATTTTACGACTTGGCAATGTATCAAAATTCCTTGCCTACGTAGCCATGGTAACGAAAACAATTAACAATTAAAAATTGTCAGTTTCCAAGGAAATTTGATCTATTTTTACCTTTTAACAAAAATACAATTAATAACTTTAAAATTTTCGATTTAGCTACGAAATAGATTCGTCTCTATCGTATGTCGTCATTTTTGGTTTGGTTGAACACAAAAACTTCAGGGAAAAACTGGTATTTCTACCATATTTCTAAAATTAGCTAGCGATTTTCAATCATATCTCATTCAATATTTGAGATATGAAATATTTACCTGGAATATGGTTTGTAGAAAATTAAATTTCCTTTCCAATGATATCAAAACTGTTTCTCTGCTATATATAGTAAAGGAGAAAACTAAGTTTATATGTTGTGCCAAAAAAGGTTACATGTAATCTGAGCACTGGAAAATTTCATATAACTTAGACAAAAACCTCTCTATCTCAATTACTAATAAAGATATATTAACTTTATTGGTGTCATTCGAAAGGTACTTTAAATGTCTACAACATTATTTCAATATGTTTTTCTATATCTCTCATATTTTTAAAGATATGAGCAAAAAACATTGTCGTAAAGAATGTATGTGTGTTAATCATAGACATTAACTCGTGAAAAATAGGATTTTTTCGTCAAAATTTGTTTTTTTGTAAATTTTTTGGAACTATTTTATTAAAAAATTTCGGAAAAAACGTTTTAAATCGGTGCAAAAAATATTCACGTGTAAAAATATTTATACGTACACTTGAAAATTTCATTTTACTCGGACATAAACCTCTCTAACTCTATTGTTAATAAAGTTACGTCAACGCAGTTGGTATATTTGGAAAGCTTATTTACATATCTACAACATTATTACTCAACATTTTTCTGTAGCTCACATATTTCAAAAGATATAAGCCAAAAACCCATGTCTTAACGATTGTATATGGGTGAAATATAGCCTTAAACTCGTAAAAATTAGAATTTTTTCATAAAAATTTGATATTTATGTAAAAATTATGTTTTACAGTATGTAAATGTGTGTGTGCTTCAATGCTGTAAAGTTTATTTTTACAGTAAAAAAGTCATTTTTATGCTTGGCGAAAATATTTTTTGTCGAAAATTTTTCCCATCGTAATAACTTCGTAAATACGCGATTTGGTAAATTTTTATTGGAAATAAAAGTTGTTTAGAATTGCGGTTTCTACGTGGTTTAGACGTTTTTATGGAATAATTTCTGTATTTTTAAGAAAAAATTTCAGATTCCCTTACCATATGGGTCAAATACGGAAACTCAATTACGAAATTCAAACTGTCGTCATGAAACCCGTAATGACAGGTGCCATACATAATTGACCCGGATTACTTAATGACCCGGTCCGCGTAATGACACGGATCCCCTCAAAGTACTCTATAATCATACAAACAAATAGAACGATTCCTTTTTTCCGTGCATCAAACGCATATCCCTCCGCCCACAATTCGGATCGTCGTACACTTCCGCCGAATAACATAAACCCCATAATTACCTTGGCAACGGACGTAAACAGAACGTTTTTATTTATTTTTTTATTTATTTCTCTTCCGCGCGCGTATTGATACAATGGTGGTAAATTGATAGCGTGTTTTATCCTCCGAATTTCCGCAAATAAAGACCCATTTCCATGGAAACCGGCTGAAACAGAGCTCGACGTTCATTTCCCGTAGAAAAAACAGCTTTTTTCACGCATATTTTTTGAGCAAATTGTGTTTTGCGGGAAAATATTTCACTGGGTGGGGGGGAACGAAAAATAGTCCCGAGAAAAATGTCGATCACGACTTCAAAACCTGAAAAAATTTTTAAAAAACTCGTTTTAATAACCATATTTTTTCATTTACTTATTCGTAAAAAACTTATTTATATCATAACTACTCTAAAATTTCACAATTCACCTAGGATACATCATCAGAAACTGCTAAAAAACACGATTTTAACTTAAAATATTAAGCTAACAATATTCAAAACCTGATATCTTAAAACACCTAAAAAAAACTATTTTTTATTAAACCAATTTTTTTAGTTTTGTCGTAGGTTATTCTGTTATAAAAAAAACTGAATTTAAATACATTTATTAAAAAAGTGGTGTTCAACTCATAAAGTCTTCCAAATTTTTTTGCTCACGTTTATATATATTTTTATAAGAGCATCCGCCCGGCAAGTGGAAAGATCCGGTGTTCGAGTCCCGGTCAAGGAAATATTGTTACTCTTGTCATCCGTTCGATTCCGCATTCCCCACCTCTATTGTGTTCGTCCTTTATATGTGTTCCTATCCCTTTTCCTTATATCTGTTCCTATACATATGAATATATATATATATATATATATATATATATATATATATATATATATATATATATATATATATATGTATATATATATATATCTGTATATATATATGAGTATATATATATATAAGTGTATATATATATATATACTGTATATATATAATATGTGTGTGTGTGTGTGTATCGCCAATTTCTGAGTTCGGTTCGGAAGAAATATTCCCGCCATCGAATCGAATGGAATTCTGGGAATGATCGGAGTGGTCATGTGATTGAACGTTTTGAAATAATAACGGCTCGGAACACGTCCCTCTTTTGTTTTCGACTTTTGTTGGACCTCCACCCAGCGGCGCGTCTATAGAACACAGTCGATCGCATATTAATAATGATACGTCGGATATTCCGCCGAGACACAGTCATTTGTCTCCTTTTACGAGACATAATGATGGATGCGAGAACGGTTCGTCTTATAAGGTTATAATGCGATCGATTTTCATTCCGATGATATCTAGATTCGAATAAATTTGGAATAATATTATTATAAATGGTCTTTTTTATGTCCTGAGTTCCATTTTAAAACGTTTCACTATCATTATATTAATTCCAGGTCGAACTGCGATCAATATATTGCAAATGGCGAAATATTTAACTCTGAGAAATGTCTTCCGAGGCATTTCTGTAAACTTCCGATCAATAAAAGACAAACTAATGGCGTCACAAACCATAACTAATCTTCGAAACAAAGCCCAATTGTTCCTCTTAAGGAAATAGAACTCGTCTTGAGTAAATCCTTAACATAAGATGTCTCACAGAAGACATTGAGGACATGAAGTTATACTGGAAACCTACAATGACATAACTATGCCCAAAGTATACATTTATACTAATATTTTTAAATGAATATGGTTTCAACCGTATTTCTGTGTTTTGAAGTAAGATATTATTCCCCAATCGAGAGAGGAATATAGAACACAACCAGGAGGTATTTGCCTGTTTCGTAGATTTCGAAAAAGCGTTCGATAGAGTGAATTGAGAAAAACTAATGAGTATATTGCAGAAAATAGGAATAGATTGGAATAGGGAAAGGAGGCTAATTCACAACCTGTACATGTCTCAGACTGCTCAGGTACGAGTGGGGAACGGGGAGTCCGGTTGGGCAGTGTTAGGAAGAGGTGTAAGGCAGGGTTGCCCATTATCACCGTTGCTATTTAACCTGTATGCAGAGGAAATGATTAAAGAGGCATGGGAAGAACTGGAGGTAGGAATGAAAATGGGCAGGGAATTCGTAAAATCAGTTAGGTTTGATAGAATGACCAAGCTTTAGTTTGTCAGTCAGCCAACGGGCTGCAAGCATTGCTGAGTGAATTGGAAATTCAGTGCGGATGAAAATCAATATTAATAAAACAAACGTTATGCGACTTTCTAGAATGAAAAAGGCTAAGCTAAACATTAAAATAGGAGGGCAAAAACTATAGAGTAGGTAGAACAGTTTTATACGTGCCTCGGAAGTGTTATTTGGACCAAAGATGGTATCAAAGTAGTAGGGACGTAAGGAGGAGAATTGCGCTAGGCACAGAGGCTTTCACACAAGGAGGAGGGAATTAAGATGAGAGGGAAGTTGAGTGAGGATATTAAGAAAATACTCGTTAGAAAACTTTTGATATGTTAAGCGTAGTTCTGTGTGTGTCTATGGAAACGTGGTCATTGAAGCAGGAGGATAGACGTAGACTGGAGGCTATTGTAGATATGTGGGTGTGGAGAAGAATGGAGAAGGTGAAATGGATAGAGAAGAAGGAAAACAAACGAGGATGTTCTTGGTATGGTGGGCGAAGAGAGGGGGTTGTTGGGAGATATTACTATTGAGGAAGGAAAAATGGATAAATGGGGTATTGATCGGCAATAGTG
>NW_027286822.1:170000-225000 GCF_022747635.1 Hetaerina americana
GCTTTGGTGATCTCCAAAATTTCGGTATTTGCCGCATATTATCGATATTATATCACTTAAATGAATAATATTTCTATCGATTTTTATTATATTTACTTCGATTTGGGACTCAAACGCTAAAGATTTCACGTGTGTCTACGGTAATAGTCCCGGGATTGTATATACATCAGGTTTTCGCGAATATTTTACGTAATTTCTCTCGGAAGACCGATTAAAATAATGCTTATCGATGGTTGTATATTATATAATTTCATCTAATTGTTTTTTCCAACACAGTGGCGGTTAATTTAATTACTGAGGACCGTAGTTGGCTATAATTACGCTGTTATTAGTGATAATGGGGTCGGGATTACGAATAAAAAGCTTACGTTTCGCCATATGGAGACAGTGATTGCTTCAAAATATTACCCACCGTTCACATATCAAGCGTGTAATTACCCGAAATTTTAAAACAGACTCCCCCAAGCGGCAGAAATGCGTACTAAACAATTATAATCCAAAAATTTACGATAATTAAAGAATTGCTCACATGAATGACTGGAGAATTGTAATATATTTCATTTAACTTCAGTTTTTCGCGCAGTTAAGCGTTAAAACTCCGTACAGTGGTAGATATTGGGACTCTAATTGATTTTATTCCTTGAAAAAGAGTCGAAAAAGTATTTTTTTACGAGTTATGACCGTAAAACAGTTGAAATAATTCATCACCGAAGTTCTCAACCGGTAAATATGATTTTAGTGCCTTGAAAAATCAAATTTTATTCATATTTCAACTATTAAAAGTACCAAAAGTAATGGAAAATTCATTTTTACAACTTATTTCGGCAATTTTGAAAGATTTTGAGGTATTTTTCAATTTTATATTAGCTTTATAAAATCATCCCATTCAACTACGCTATTTGACGTGTTTTAAAATTGATAAAAAGTCCAAAAAAACAATTATTATCACTCGTTTTAAAATATTTTTTCATTTAAAATTCCGTTTATTTTACGATTCCGCCATTTTGTTCATCCGTTGTCATGGAGTTGTTTATTTTCGTTACGTTCTCCTAAGTCGTTTGTTTTTAACGATATAATTTGTCGTGTTTACGTATATAATCTATTAATTTGGCATTCTTATTGTAATACATGTAGAGTTGTACAGTTGAATAGATAATTACTTTGGTTTGTTCTTGGATATCGCTATTGCTATTCACATGTCTCTATTTATTGTTTTATTATTTTAAAACTCCTTAGTGACGGCAATATGGCGTCGTTGGTACATTTATCCGTAATATCTGTTGGTAATCATTCAATATTCTTTGTTTTTTCGCAAAAAATCAACTTTTTAGCAAAGATTAAACCAATTTCTTCAAGATAGGTTCGTCTTAGATGGATTATTAAACGAATTATGAGTTCTGGAACACGAAAATGTTGAAAATGACCTCTTTTTAACTAGTTTTTTCCCTGTAACTTCTTTAATATCAAAGATACGGAAAAAGATGAGGGAACAAAAGTGGTAGGAAATTTTATTCCCTTTCCAATGAAACCCATTTTGTTGCTGTAACATGATTACTTTATGAGAAAAATATGTTTTGGTCTTATGTAATTTTTTTGGCGTTACATATCCTCTGTACTTATGGGATTATCGGCCATTTTAGTCGAATTGTTTTTCGAACGGTTTTGCACCCAAAAATTCAAATTTATCAATGTCTGTTATATCTAATAAGATAAAACGCTTTTATTTAAGTTTCTGTAGCAATATTTATAAAATTAAATTTATTTAGATTCAAGATTATTTTCCGCATGAAAAATAATGTTTGTTGAGGTAAAAATACGTGTATATACCCAAAATTATTTCATTTAATTGATTTAAAATCATTTTGAAACGCATTTCGCCGATAATATGTTTAATAAAAACGATGCGTCATCGTTACCGTGGCAACCCTATCAACAACGGCAACAAACAAAGAAGTGAATGTCGAATTTACTGTCAAATGGCGTATATTTTTAGCATAAATTTGCGAATGAATTGATGTTTACGACAAGTTATTTTAACAGAAAGAGGTACACGCAAAGGGTTGTTTTGGCCGCTGGGAAATTTGACGGGAATTTAAAAAAAATTCAATTTGAGACACGAATAAACAAAAGACGAACGAAAGTCTTTTGTAAGCTTTTAAAAGACGCTATTTTACTCTTTGACGAAGGAAAAATTTTTGCGAAAATCTTGAATTGATAATTATAATGTTATATTAATATTTAATCTATTTTTTCGTCAATTGCGTAGTTAAGCAATATATTAATCAAAAGCTAAACAAACTAAAATTTCAATAAAGAAAGATGAATTGATAATATTTTGATAGAAACACTAAAAAGATCGTTTTAAAAATGTTTTCTTAAAAAGCTTTTTTGAAAGATTTTTTCGTCAAATTTGCGTAATCATTCCATTTATTCGTAAAAGGCGTAGTTAGTCGACATTTTCGTCAATTTTGAAGTTAAACAACGTTTTCTCCAATAGCTAAATTAATCTATTTATACGTCTATTGCGTACTTGAGCAAAATCTTCTTAAAAATCGTATCCAATTGACATTTTATTCAAAATCTCTAATTTAAAAACGTTTTTCATCAAAAACGCTTCGAATTAATGTCTTCTTCGTAACCGTATTTCATCCATTTATTCGTCAAAGCCGTATCCAATCGTTTTTTTGGTGAACACACTGAAATAATCAATATTTTCATCGAAATCGCAAGAAATCATTGTATTCTTCAATGGAATGATTAGCCAATGTATTCGTCGTCAGGGTAATGAAATAATGGTTTCTTCAAAATCGTATCCAAACAAGTTATTCTTCAAAAGGGGTCAAAATGTCTACGTTTCCATCTAAAGAGTAATAAGCTCTTTATTTCGCTCAAAATACCAAATATTCAACATTCCAATCAATGGCGAAACTCAACGTAGTTATCTTCAAAGTGCTAATTTTATTTATTTAACCTTAGTCCGAAAAACAGCACTCTGGCCATTACATCGGACTATTAACAAAGAATAACAATGGAGACGATTGCAAACACCAAAGCCCTAGGCGGAAGAAAACCCACCCAGACGGGAATCGAACCCGCGACCCATGGATTGGCTGACGAGGACGTTACCCCGCCGCCACCGAGGCCGGCAATTACTCTATTTATTCTTCGAAGAGCGTAAAAAACGAGAAAATCCCCGTCTCATTGAGATCAATCAATCAGCAAGGAGAAATAAGTAAAAAATTAAGCTGTTACGTATAATACAATACCCCTGAAATAAATCGAATTATTACATACATATTCCTTACATATTTTCTTAAAAGTATGCACTCAGTATAAGTAAATGGGAACGGATAGTTTTGCCGGTATGGTGTTCCAATCAACAATTGTTTCATTTAGAAGAGAAAATTTTCTTTCAATCGTTCTTTGTGCCCGGCATTTTACCTTAAATTTGTTGTCATTTCTCCCTTTTAATATTCGGGTTCCACGCCTCTCACTTATGATCTGCTTTCCAAGCTTTCTCCCCTCTTCAGAATGCGGAACATTCCACTGCAAAGTCTGCTTACTTTCCTTCTAGTTTGTAGAGGTTCCCAGCCCAGTGTTTTTTAACACGTCAGACATACTCTCCATCCTCCTATGCCTCCCAGTACATATAGGGCAGCCTTTCTTTCTACCTTTTCCAGTTTTGTAATACGTCCTTCTTCATGAGGGTCCCATACTAGAGATGTGTACTCCAAAACTGGTCTTACTAGGGTCTGATAAGCCTTCTCCTTAGTTGCTCTAACGCTCCCTTTGAGGTTTATCATCACCCAATGAAGATTTTTCAAAGCTTTCTTAAAAATGTACTCCACATTTAGCCCCCACCCTAAATCCTTAGTTAAATATACCCCTAAGTATTTGCAAGCATCACTTCTAGGAATAGACATTTTCTGAGAATTTATATTCCCTATTAGACAATGTTTTCTTAAAAACTGTTATTGATTTTTTCATTCTTCGAAGACGTTACAATTCAATTTATTCGTCTAGAGCGTATTTTATGAAAATTTTTAGTCAATTGTGTATTTAAACAAAGTTTTCTTCATAACCGTAATTAGTCTACAAATTCTCCAATGGCGTAACTAAAAAATGTTTCCGTTAATTTCCTATATAGTGGCTAGAAAAACTCAAAGAAAAGCCTTTTACCTTATTAAATATAACAGAAATTGATAAATTTGAATTTTTGGGTGCAAAACCGTTCCGAAAAAATTCGACTGAAATGGCCGATAATCCCAAAAGTACAGAGGTTATGTGAAGCCAAAAAATTATATAAGACAAAAACATGTTTTTCTCCTAAAGTACAAATGTGACAGCAACAAAGTGGGTTTTATTAGTGAGGGAATAATGTGTCCTACCACTTTTGTTGTAATATATTTTTCCGAATCTTTGATATTAAAGAAGTTACAGCCAAAATACTAATTCGAAAGAGGTATTTTTCAAACTTTTCGTGTTCCAGAACTCATTATTCGGTTAATATTCCATCTAAGACGCACCTATCCTGAAGACATTAGTTTAATCTTGGCTAACAAGTAGGTTTTCTAGCTAAAAAACATATTTTTAAGCGAAAAAAACGAAGAAAATTGGATGATTACCAACAGATATAACGGATAAATTTACCAAAGACGCCATATTGCCGTCGCTATGGAGTTTTACTCCTTAGTGAAAGGAGTTACTACGTAGTTATTCTATTTATTCCTATCTGGGGTAATAGATCAATGGGTCTTCTTCAAAAGCGTGTTTTATGAACTTTTCAATTTTTTTTTCCTTGCAACAAAGTTTCTTCAATGCAAATACAAAAACAATGTTTTCTTCAAAACCGTTCTCCATATATTAATTATTCCAAGACGTAATGAAGCAATATTTCCTTTGTTAGCGTAACAAAGCAACGCGTCCTTCAGGAATCGTATTTTAAGAAGATAATCTTGGAAAAAGGTTATATAATCCATGTTTTCGCGAAAAACGTAAAGCAAAGAATTTTCCAACCACTCAACATTTCGGTCCATCGCGAAATTGAACGAATATTTCTTTCCAAAATAGTAATTTCTTCTTTAATTGGTCAATTACGTATTTTTCCAATGTTTTCTTCAAAATATGAATTAATATTCGTCAAAGGCGTATTTCAACGATTATTTCATAAAAGTCGTATTTAAGCGATGTTTTCCTCGAAAATCCTAATCGATCTACGTTCTTGTCTAAAGCTTAAATTATCTATTTATTCATTTAAGCCGAAATCAATTCATATTTTGGTCAGCAGACCAAATTAACCGATGTTTTTTCCAAAATATAAATCAGTCAATGCTTTCGCCAACAGCGTAATTCTTCTATATTTCGATTTTCGGCGTGAAAATTCATAAATTTTCCACGATAGCGTCCCATATATATATATATATATATATATATATATATATATATATATATATATATATATATATATATATATATATATATTCAAACACGAAATCCCGCCAAACGGCGAATAAATACTCATATATATAGAAACAGATATAAGGAAAAGGGATAGGAACACATATAAAGGACGAACACAATAGAGGTGGGGAAGGCGGAATCGAACGGATCACAAGAGTAAAAATATTTCCTCAACCGGGACTCGAACACCGGATCTTTCCACTTGCCGGGCGGATGCTCTTAACCACTTGAGCTATCGAGGATAGTCAATTTACCCTGAGATCCGTGGGTCTAATATGTCGCCAAGCGCCCCGATTCTTTCAGCCAAGAGATGGCGTCAGGGGGCAGTTTCACCCACCAAAGGAGAAATAGACAATACACAAGAGGAAAGGACAGTGGTTTAGAATTCATACAACATCATACAGGAAAGGAACAGTGCGTTTCGTGGCACGCATAGCCAGAAGAAAGAGATGAGCCACATTGGCCAAATACACATTCAAACACGAAATCCCGCCAAACGGCGAATAAATACTCATATATACAGAAACAGATATAAGGAAAAGGGATAGAATATTTTTACTAAATTCTGTCGAAATTAATAAGAAATAACGTGTGAGTGTCCTATTAATGTGTTTTTATGTGTTTGTTTGCTGTCGAAGTTTTTTAACCAACACTTCCGTGTTTCGACGAAATCACGTATATATATATATATATATATATATATATATATATATATATATATATATATATATATTTATATATTTATTATTTATTACGTAATCTACCGGTAAAGGTAGGTTTTTGGGTAGACAAAATTACTAATTCAACAATTTATGACCCCCTGCAAAATCCAGCATCCTACTCTTCATCAGGTCCCCCTTCAGCTCTGAGTACCTTCTTCCTCCCTTCATCCCCTATCCAAGACATCCCTATCCTGTTCCTTCCCTTTCCTCGTTTGCCCAACATTCTCCCCTATATTACAGTCTTCCACACCCCCCTATTGCCGATCAATACCCCATTCATCCCCTTTTCCTGCCTCCTCCTTAGTAATATCTCCCAAGAAACCCCTCTCTTCGCCTCACACCATACCAAGTACTCTATCAAACGCTTTTTCTATATTCATACGAAACAGGCAAATACCTCCTGGTTGTGTTCTATATTGCTCTCGATTAATAATCTCATTACTGCAATGGCATCACATGCGTACCTCTCCCCTTCCTAAACCCATAAACTGATCATCCCCCAAGTAATTATTTGCCCTACTCTCTATCCTTTTGTTTATGATCCTGAGAACAACTTTAGCTTCGTGGGATATCAAACTAATTGTCCTGTAGTCCTCACATGATGTAGTCTTTACCTTTTTCGGAATGGGAACTAAAACTGATCTCACAAAGTCTTCCGGCGAGATTCCTTCCTCATAAATACTACGGATCAGCCCATATACTCTCTTCCTCCCACATTTTCCTAAGCATTTCAGTAGTTCCGCTAAGGGAATGTTATCCACCCCCACGGCCTTATTTAGTTTCATCTCCCCTAATGCCCTTTCTATCTCGTTGTCTAGTATGCCTGGACCTAAGCTATCATCCTCTACGTCATGTTCCTTTTCTATGTCTAACGTAGTTGGTCTATGCTCTTTACTATACAGTTTTTCTATATACTCCTTCCATCTCTCTTGGATCTTTCCTGTGTCAACTATTACCTTACCCGCCATATCTCTAACTGTTAGCAAAGATCTCCCTTTCTTACTTCCCGATAACGAATTAACTTTGCTGTACAGCGCACCGATTTCACTCTTCCTTTGATATATATATATATATATATATATATATATATATATATATATATATATATATATATATATATATATATAAGTGTGCTTCCTTATCTACTGGGTTTCCAGTCTTTGACCTCATCCGTTCCCACAATTTCTCCCCTCGGGCTGATAAGGAAAACCAGCTCGAAACGAGTCTTGGAATCGTAAAAATGAATAATTTTCCCCCCAAGAGAGTTTTTTTAATGGCGTCGTCTCGGCGCCATGTTTTCATGTTGCAAAGATGGCCGCGGGGTTGTTATTCAGTTGAGAGAGAGAGGGAGAGAGAGAAAGAGAGACGGACACGGTCGGTCTGATATGGAGAAATTGAGGTAAATTGGATCTAATTCGCAGGGTTATTACTTGGGGAATGGTGAAGAGGGTAGGGTGGAATTGTGGGAAATAAGTGGAGTTGATCGTCTTGGCTCGGGAACTGATAGTCGAGAGAGATATTCACGTGTCGGTGTGTATATGTGTTTGTGGGAGCTGTGGGTTTGTTGGTAGGGTGGGGTTTTTTTTTTGTTGTTGGTGGGGCGGATAAGGAAAGTTGGGAATATGTGGGGGGGGGGGGAATCATTCTTTGAGTTCTTTTTTGGTTTTTTAATCCGTTTCCCGTTCTGCTATTGGTGGGGAATTTGTATGGTTGGTTGGAGTTGTGGGAAGACTCGTACTGGGTTGGGTGGAGAGAGATTTCATATTCTTAACCATGAACGCGTCTATGTATACGTGGAATATATATATATATATATATATATATATTTATATATATATATATATGTATATATATATATATATATATATATATATATATATATATTTATATATATATATGTATATATATATATATATATATATATATATATATATATATATATATATATAAATACTTGGGGAATTCTGAAGACGACAGCCGTGCTGTCGAAACGTCAAATAACAAATTGTGAGTGTCCTTTCTTTGTGTTTCTATATTCTAAAAATCTAAATCTATGTTTTTACATATTTGTGCGTCACCGAAGAGCGTTCCATTTCAAAGATATTATATATATATATACATATATATATATATATAAAGGTAATCTACCGGTTAAGTTAGGTTTTTGGATGGACACAGCTACAAAATAAAACATTTTGTGACTCCTAACAAAACACGAAATCCAGCATTCTACTCTATTATCAGGTCCCACTTCATCTCTGAGTACTTTCTTCCACCCTTATTCCCCTATCCAAGACATCCCTATCCCCTGTTCCTTCCCTTTCCTCGCTTGCCATTAACATTCTCCCATCTATCACAGTCTTATTCAACATCCCACCATTGCCAATCAATACCCCCTTCATCCATTCTTTCATCTGCCTCCTCCTTAGTAATATCTCCCAACAAACACTTCTCTTCGCCCACCATACCAAGTACTTCCTCATTTGTTTTCCTTCTTCTCTGTCCATTTCATCTTCTCCATTCTTCTCCCCACACCCACATATCTACAATAGCCTCCAGTCTACGTCTATCCTCCTGCTTAAAATGACCACGTTTCCATAGCCACGCACAGCTACGCTCCATATGAAAGTTTTCTAAACGAGTCTTTTCTTAAAACATCCTTATAATCGAACGTCCCTCTCTCATCTTAACTCCCTCCTCCTTGTCTGTGGAAGCCTCTTTGCCTAATATGACGCAATTCTTCTACTTACGGCCCTACTACTTACTTTTTAAACCATATTTGGTCCTGATAACACTGCCAGAGATACATATTAAACTCTTCTACCGGCTCTGGTTTGATTGCCCGCTAATTCTTTTTAAATATCTCATCACCCATATGAAGTACTTTCAATGCCTTCCGTATTGTTATCTACTCATGGGACTGCTAACCGAAGATCATTAGTTAAGTAATAGTTGGTTCTATTGGCGACTGCAAATTATTTGATTTGGGGGTTAGAAATTTGGAATTTATATCGAGATTGTAAGCCTTTTCTTTTTTGATTTTTACGAAAAATTAGACCAACTTCTACAACATACAACTCATTTACAAGAATATAAGGATATACAGGGTTCGTCCGGAAAATAAGTGTACTGACTCCTGAGCGGTGCTGGACGCTCCAGGCGCACCCAGCACCGCTCTGACGGGCTGCGATTGGAGGGGGGTATGTTGGCAAGCGACGCTGAAAAAGGCAGTCGGCTCTGAGCTGTGGTGTAGTGAGGAGCTCTGTTAACGCGAACCTCCACGCTCGACCCACGTCGCGGAACGGATGCCGAAGTTTTTGGAGCAGCGTTATTCCATCAAATTTGCGATAAAGCTTGGGAAATCGTCTACCGAAACTGTCGGTATGATTAACCAGGGTACGGGGAGTCAGCCATGTCCATAAAATGATCTTTCGGTGGCACAAGATGTTCGTGGAGGGCAGAGAAGAGGTCGACGACGAGTCTTCGAGAGGTTCCCGATGATGCCTTCGCGGGAGCGTTCCAGGAATGGGAACGCCGCTGGAACAATTGTATCGACTCACAAGGGTCATATTTTGAGGAATATTAGCTTAAGATATGTAAAAGTGTAATAAATTTTTTTTCCTGAGCTCAGTACACTTATTTTCCGGACGAACCCTTTATTCCTTATTATGTGAAGAACGTAGTCATTACGCAAGACAAATTTACTCTATGACAGACGGCACTTTGCAATTTTAGAGACGATTACTCCTTAAGAAAATAGTTTAAACTTTAAGACGACGTATTATCTTCAAGATAGATTGATTGGTTCAAACCATCAAACTTTCTTCTATAAAAGAAATTTAAGTCTAGAAATGAATTAATGTGGACTAGACAACACCCTTCTTATTTTAAGACGATTTCTTATTTCGAGACAAATTCATTCCTCCGCGCAAAACTTGCTTCCTTATGACACTTCTATCTTTTTAATACAAATACTCCTTAACCCAAAATCTTTCTTATTTAAGGCACTTGAATTGTCCGAGGCACACAGTAAATAAGACGAAATTAACCTTACTTTAGACACAACTATTCTTTATACACATTAAGTTTTTGTTTACGTTACTAGGACTTTCTTTAGGACGCTAGGACTTTCTGTAAGACACTATTATTTCCTCCTTTAAGAAACTAAGACTTTTTAAGACACTAAGACTTTCTATAATAACCTATTTTGTCTTAAAGGCGCTAAGTTTTTCTTTGAGACAATAGGACCTTCTTTAAGACATTCAGATTTCTTTTACGACAATGAGTTTTTAGTTTAGATACTAGGTTCATTTTTAAAATACCTTTTTTTTCTTTTAGTCATAAAGTTATCCATTAAAACAATTGGTTTTGTCTTTAACTCACTAAATGTCTCTTTAATCCACCTAGTCATTCGTCAATTCACAAGTTTATCTTTAAGACGATAATTTTTATCTTTAAGACACTATTTTTTCTTAAGGACACTGAATTTTAATGAAAAACACAGTTAATAAGACGATATAACCTTACAATAGACACAACTGTTCTTTATAACACATTAAGACTTTCTTTGAGGCCCTAGGTTTTCCTTTAAGACAATATGTTTTGCTTTACGACTCTAGGTCTTTCTTTGAGATTGCAAGACTCTTTTAAAGACACTATTTCTATCTTTAAGCCACCAGAATTTTCTTTAAGACACTAGGAGTTTCATCAGAGACAATAGGACTTTCTTTAAGACACTAGGACTTTCTGTAAGATATTAGGACTTTCTTTAGAGACACTAGGTCTTTCTTTAAGACACTAGGACTTTCTTCAGGACACGAGGACTTTCTTTAAGACACTAGGACTTTTTTTAAGACACTAGGACTTTCTTCAGGACACTAGTACTTTCTTTAAGGCACTAGGACTTTCTCCAGGACACTAGGACTTTCTTTAAGACACTAGGACTTTCTTTAAGACACTAGGACTTTCTTTAGAGACACTAGGGGTTTTTTTGGGATCCCAAAACTGTTTTTAAGACACTAGGTCTTTCTTTAAGACACTAGGACTTTCTTCAGGAAACGAGGACTTTCTTTAAGACACTAGGACTTTCTTTAAGACACTAGGACTTTCTTCAGGACACTAGTACTTTCTTTAAGACACTAGGACTTTCTTTAAGACACTAGGACTTTCTTTAGAGACGCTAGGACTTTCTCTAAGTCACTAAGGTATGCTTTACGACTCTAGGTCTTTCTTTGAGAAACCAAGACTTACTTTAAGACACTATTTCTATCTTTAAGACACTCTGTGTATGTTTAAGACAGCAGGACTTACTTTATGACACTAAGACTCTCTTAAAGACACTATTTTCATCCTTACGACCGTAAGACTTTCTTTAAGGCATTAGGTTTTTCTTTAAGACACCATGTTTTGCTTTACGACACTAAGTCTTTCTTTGAGACACCAAGACTTACTTTAGGAGCCTATTTCTATCATTAGGACACTAAGTTTATTTTTAAGACACCAGGACCTACTTTAAGGCACTCATATTTTCTTAAAGACAATTTAGTATTTCTTTAACAAACCAAGTACTTCTTTAAGACAATCAGTTTATCCTTAAGACACTAAATTGTTACTTTACTCACTAATATCTTCTTAGAGACTTTAATTTTTCCTCTATTACACTAAGTATGTCTTCGAGACACTTATTTTCTCATTAAGACTTCATCTTTGCTTCAGTTTGTGATTATGACGCTAGGACTTTCTTTAAAACACTTGGACTTTTATTTAGAACAACAATTATTTCCTGAAGACATTATTTTTGTCTTTAAGATACTAAATTGTTGTTCAATAAATTATTAATTCTTTAAGAAAGATGTATACTTTGAAACAGGATATCGTTAATTTTGACGCATTACTCATTACTAACAACGCATTCATTACGTCAATTCATTAAGATGGCATTAGTTCTTTAAGACGAGTTTATAAGACAATAATTGTTTAAGAGCCTTAAAGACCTTAGCATTTCAAAAAGAATTCATTCTTTACGACATAATTACATTATAAGAGAAGAATTTCCAAATTTTGACGCTTCCATTCTTCTAAGACGACTCTTTAATCTTTTAAATGCGATGTTTATTCCTCAAGAGAAGTTTATTCAGTTAGAATAGCTTGTTTATTCATGAAATCTTAAACTTCTATCGCAATTTTCTTCGTTGATACATACCTTTATTGATTAAGAATATATACAGTCTTAAAGACGACTTTATCATCATTAAGTTGATGTGTGTATATATATATATATATATATATATATATATACGTATATATATATATATACGTATATATATATATATATATATACGTATATATATATATATATATATATATATATATATATATATACACATATATATATATATATATACGTATATATATATATATATATATATACATATATATATATATATATATATATATATATATATATATATATATATATAAAGTCTTCCGTGTCTCTGTGACAAGTTCAGAAAAAATTTATTCGTTTCAACCGCTGCTTTCGTACGAGACAAATTAATTTTGATCGCGAAATTCAAAAAACTTTGGTCTAAGTATGTTTTTTTCGTTTGAAATATGTGATTACGATCTATTTTTGAGTTTTAAAATTGGTAAAAACACATTCGAAAATCAGAAATACGCGCAAAATACTAATTTTTGAAAACATCGAACCTTTTGAGAAATTTAAAAAAAAATTGGTTTTGACGTTGCCAAGGTGACATTTTCGTCCTTAGCGACGAGTGTTTGCGTAAAAGTATTGAATTTATACGCAAATCCTATTTTTTGAGGAAGACATTTGAAGAAAGGAGTCGCAATTTGGTTTAAATCTACGTCTTAATTGCTTTAGATACTTATACATTAAGTATTCTGGACTAAGTAAGTTTTATTACCTGTTATCGCTTAATTTAAGACTCAATTTTGGAAATGTTATGTTAATTCTGAATAAAAGGACGTTCTACGAAGGCTAAAAAATGGCGTAAAAACGTCTTTTTTTAAATAATTGATACTATTCTCTGTTTTTTTTTATCTTTAAGGTCCCTTTTTTTAAGTAAAAAATATTTTTTTTGTAAAAAAATCTGATTTTCAATTGAATTTTTTATTGTTTTCCGGGAATAGTATTGAAAAAAATTAATATTTAACCTTTTACGAAACGTTTTTTTGGCGAAATTTAATGTTATTTCATGAAAAATAGAGGAAATTTGAGGTCTAACGCTGTTTTTTGTTATGCCAATTTTTTTGCGATACGTCAATACCGACAATATTTTGAAAACATCAAAATTTAGTCGCTGGGATACATTGATTTCTTATGAGTTTCTTTTTAAAATGATATATTACGATTTTACGAAGATATTTAAGACCTTTTTAACACTTTTTGGGACCGAAAAACAAAAAAAATTCACGAGAAAACTGAGAAAAACACTTGGTACCTTCATTCTTTATATTGTTTCGACTTTCTTAAGGTCTACTATCAACTGCCGCAGTCTTAATTAGGCTTAGACTTCCTCGTATGTACAATATACACCACCACCACTCAAAATATTTTTTTTTTAATCACTTCGTAAGACATTTTTAAATTGCTCATTAAACCACTAAATATCAACCGATTTACTTTATTCTTCCACCATTTAAGAGCCAAAACCATCAAATATATTAATACTGCAACTTTAAAGCCTTAGTCTATCGATTTTGTACCTAAAATAATCGATTTATTCGGAGATATTCGTATTTTTGACTGAAATTATTTAGAGCAACATTACCACGTTGCCAAGGATGACGTCAATTGTTGACAGAAGACAATAATGGACGCCAATTTGAATATTATCAAATTTGGATAAAATACTTTAATCAAATGTGATACTTTTTTCGTAATTAGTTTAAATAGCAAATATACGCAAAAATAAGCGTTTATAATTTCATCAAATCTTAAGACTGGACATATTTGAATTCGGAATCGTATTATTTTAATTATAAATTAATTTACGGTACTGTTAAACTTTGCAGAGTACGTATTTTGACTCATATGACCCTTAGGAATGAAAATATCGTATTTTTAAGAAGTCAAGACGTAAGATCTGTCTTAAAGAACTTGAGGTGAAAGGAATTCCAAAAAGCTAAGAATTCTCTTTCGTCAAAAGGTCAACACATTTGAATTTCTTGAGAAATCGTGACCAGACGTAAAAAAAACACTAGCATAAACAACTGAGACTAGCATAAACAACTGAGTATCGATTTAATACGTAATCACACCGCCAATGACGTCATGCCGTCAATTTACAATGACTACGCAAAATGGCTGACGATGTACACGGACGGAAAAACAGGAATAGATTGAATTAAATGAAATATTTAATGAAAAAATTGACATATGATAAAAATTAAATCCATCTCATAAATATATACTTCGTATACGATGTCTGTTCAATAAATACGCGAACTTATTGTCCATAAAAACCATAGGAACGTTTAAAAAGCATGGGTCTAGGATGGATTAAAAAATGATATATTTTTTTCACTTCGATAACTTCGATAATTTTTATATAAAACCCAAAATGTCTACCGAAACTGCCTTTACAAATGTGTTTCAATCATAAATTACGTGTTTTACTTAATTAAAACACGGTTGAGACCTGTTTTTAAACTAATTTTGTCATTTTGGGTTAGATACATCGCTTCTAATTCACGTTTTCATTGAAAAAAATTCACTAAAAATTGTGAAAAATGACGTACCTAAGCTTTTTTTATGATGTTACCATGACGACGACATATTTATTTGAGAATACAACACTTTAAAATTACAATATAACATTTATTTATACAGTTTTTTACGAAATCATATGAAAACACCAAAGCTGATACCCTATTCCAAATCTATCAGACTAACATGCGTTGACTGGCCGTTGCCATGGCAAACGTCGGCGGTTTCTAACAAAAATCAATAATACATTGATCGAACGGGAAAGAGGACATAGTATACTATATGTCTACATTTCGAATTAAATTACAAGGAAACTTATTTTCTTAGGATTTCAAAATGAAAAGATTAGTTTAAACGCACAGAGTTTCAAGTTTTGCGAATGAAAACGTCGAAATGGGGGTTGTAAACAAATTTGTTTACGTTGCTAAGGCGCCATTGTTTCCATAGCAACCGGTTTCACGTAAATAAACATGTGAATATATGCTTTGAATTCATATCTTTGGAAAAAAAACACATTTTCTTCGGAAAAAATCGAAAAAAAAGTCGAGATTCGAATTTAATCTTCGAAAAAATTGGTTTGGACACTTAAATATTAATTAATACGACGAAATTATGAGTTTTTTCGCCATAAGTTTAAGTTTTAGATTAGGAATTTGGATTTTTAGAATATGATCGGGACTTTGGGGTAAAAATAATGTTTTGTTTTCATAAATTATGTAGCCTTTAGGTCATTAATTCAACAAGTGTTGAGAAATAATTCATAAAAAACACTGCCATTATTAGATTTCGGGTTTAGAAATATTTAGTCGCCTTTGCTAAGGCGGCCATGATGGAAAATGAGAGTTATAAGTCAAACCTAAGCTAAGTTTGTTCAGGTTCTGAAGCTTTTTAATTTTTTTCTAGCAAAGTAATGATACAATATACTTCATACGCCTGTTATTAATAGATATAATATTTGCATATGTGAGCATAGTTTTCATCATGCCAAAATCACAGTAGTTTGGTAGAAAATGTTTGTGCAAGTTCTGGAGTTTTTTATTTTTTTCCTGGAAAAATAATAATTAAAAATAATTATTACATATAATACATATAAATATAGTACGTTATCATATAAAACTATTGTTAATTATGCCAAAATCATAGTAGTTTGGTAGAAAATGTAAGTTCAATTTCTAGAGTCTTTTATTTTTTTTCTAGCAAAACAACGATAAAAAATACTTTATACTTCTATAATGTATTAATATAAAAAATGGTTACGTGAAAATATTTTTTATTATGTCAAAATCATCATAGTTTAGCAGAAAATGTATGTTCAAATTCTAAGGTATTTTAATTTTTTTCTCACTAACTAATAACATACTAATATTAAATCTTCTACATACGGTAAAAATAATTTTTTAAAAGTTTAATGTAGTATTTTTTTATCATAACTATGTTAAATTGAAAGAAAATTACGTTTTTCTGAACGCATGCAACTCTTAAAGACGCTATAACGTCGCGAGTGTAAATTTTTAAAGTGCACCTCTCCATTAAATTGCATATATACGAACTTTTACCATTTTTTCCATGCAAAACAATATTTACTTAAAAGAATAAGAATTTATGCGTATTTTAAGTTTATTAAGAACTCTCCATCATATCGCAAAACTGAGAAATAAATTAAAAGACTTCAGAACTTGAAGAAACGTCCTGATGGGGGGGGGGGGAAGTCTTTTTATATGAACGCGCAGCAATGTGCAATTGTTGCAAACGCAGTTGACTTCGTATTACGTTCCTATTTTGTTTTTATTCTCATAAAATTGTCAACAGGTGTTCGATGGACGTTACCATGACAACGACATGAATAAACAAATATTTTATCGATTGCTTGCGATTACGCTTAATATCGATATTTTTTCTGATTAAATCGAAATTTTAAATGCGATATATTTATCGAGAAGTGAGTAATTTTTATAAATTATTATTAATATGACTTCGGAAGCATTTTGTATTTATTGCAATGCAAAAAAACACTAATTTTTTGGGAATTTTATCAATTTTGCGAAATTATTTATTTTGACGGAAACTTTTCAGTTTGTTAAAAGTGGGCTATTTTTAATGTTATTCATCTGTTTGTATATATGAAAAATAAAAAATAAGAATAAAATGCATTTATATATACACATAGAAAATGGGTAAGAAAAAATTAATAATTTAAAATTAATATTTCGCATTATAAACTTAAATTAAAGACGTTTTTTTTGCAATATATCATTCTAATCCACGAAAATTTAAAATAAATTAAATTGTTTTTACTTAAAAAAATATTTTTAAAATTAAGAAATTATTTCAAAATGTTGAAAAATTAAATATTTTAACGCCTGAATTGCAATATACGCCATTTATTCATACGTTGCCATGACGACGGACGGTCAACAAACTACGTTGGTAACATGGCGTACCGAAATGTTCAGAGCAATTAAAATCATTTTCCCTTCTGAACCGAATGAACGCTATTTCCCGCAATTACAGCAATTAAATGTACATATCTCTCACAAGCGGGGAATGTACTGTATACGGTGGATTATAATGAGTCATACGTAATTGCGTAATTGCGCAATTAATAGCGATAAATTACGAATACGGCAATTTGCAATTGACTTTGAAATATGAACCATATTGTTTACCGTGATGATACACAAAATTACGCGCTGATATGGTGTCCTGGTTACCTGTTTACCTGGTTACCTATCAAATAAACGCTCTATTTAGACTTATTCAGCAAATATTTAAGAAAAAAACAGAACAATATCGTATTTATATTGTAATCCTCACGTAACATCATTTGAAAAATGGCAAACATATGAAGTAGCCGTTGCCATGGATACCATCGAGTTGTTTATTCGTAAACAATCCCTTGGTTACCCGTAGGAAAGCAATGATAACTGTCTCTGCAAAAGAAAACACTGCAAAAAAAGCCATTTTCTGACATTTTCCCAAACTAATTAATTATTTTAGACTATAATTTCACCAATTAATCACCAAATTTAAAATTAAACATTAATTTTAATTATACTATGCAACAATAAAATTGGGAAATAGTTTATCATTAAAACTAAATACCAAATAAGTATAGAATATTCGTATAATTATGCGTTTAATGCGATATTTTCCATATTGTAAAACGAAATAAACAAACAAATTTGTCGCCTAGCAACGGTTGTAAACAAAAGGGAAATGATTTTAATGGAAGTAAACATTCAGGAGATCTTTTTTTTAAACCTATTTCAATCAAAAATCGATTTAATTCTTATCAATACATTTGTTTGATGATTTTCGATGTATCCGCTATTTGATAATCAAGTATTAGAGTCATTATTACAGTTATTACTTCAATTAAAGCTGTCCTTCACGTTAAGTTTGCAATAACATTACGGTAATACAATAATACACCTAATTAATGAAAACATATCTACCCTTGAGATAAGCGCACAGTTGAATAATAAAAAGATTATTATTTAATAGAAAATTCGATGTTGAAAAACAGTTGAAAAATCCTAACATAAATTAAACATAAACAAAGTGGTAACCATGGAGACGCGACGAATTAAACAAATGATCGCGTTAATGTAATGGAGCGCCGGTTTTGTGTTTACGAGAGCATTGAATATGGCATTACGAGAGCATTGATTAGTTCGTAATTCCAGAAAAATATTAATAAAATGAACTTTTAATTAATATAACATCGTCACACGATGTAGTCGATAAATGGCGTTTGGAGTGGAAATAATATTAATGTAAACAAACCAGTTGGTAACCAAGGAGTCCCTAACAACAGTTGTTTTTTGAAAAGTTTACCAAAATAAATCGTTTTTTTCGCATTTAATTCATTTAAACACTATTAATGATGTTTATAGAGCGCCTGGGACTTTTAAATTTCAATTTTCGATGTTTATTATTTAATTATAAGTTGTTAAAGACATATTTTCAAGTCATAAAGTAGATTTAATGGGAATCAATAAACAAGAAAGAAATTTACTCGAAATAAACGAAGGAATAAACAACTTATCGTCTGCACTGAAAGAATAAATGAACGAAAGAATAAATGAACAAATGGAAAAGTGAACAAATGAATAAATAAGCAACTGGATAAATAAACAAAGAAATGAATAAATGAAGGAATGAATGAACAAATCAATAAATAAACAAAAGAATGCGTGAACAAATGAATAAATAAATCAATAAATAAAAGTATTAATAAACAAATAAATAAACAAACAAATGAAAAAATAAACATATGAATAAATAAACTAATGAATAAACAAACATATGAATAAATAAACATATGGATAAATAAACAAATTAATAAATAAACAAAAGAATAAATAAAGAATGAACAAAAGAAGTAATCAACAAAAGAAGAAATGAACAAAACAAGAAATGAACCTATGAATAAATAAAAAAATGAAAAATGAATAAATAAACAAATGAACAATTAAACAAATGAATTAGTAATCACGTAGGAGACATGAAATTATTTGGAGGAAAATCGAAGGATACAAATCAATCTATAAATACTAAATGGACGTTGACTGATCTTAAATAAACAAATGAAACGAAGAAAAAGACAAAATGATATATAATATAAACAAACTAATAAAAAAAACTACGAATAAACAAACAAATGAATAAATAATCACAAATCCAAATTACAAATAAACACACGAATAAAACAAACACGATAGAGACGTTAAACTTTTTTAAATAAACAAATGAATCGATAAACACCATAGAGACGTCAACTGACTTGAAATTAATAAACAAAAGAATCAATAAACAAAATAATCAATAAACAGATCAATAAACATTCCATCGTCTCCACGGCAACGGAGACGCGTCAAGCAACAAACAAATAGGCAATCGCCCGAACCACCCAACCCAACCGAACCAGGCGCAGGAGAGGGGGAAATCCAATTCCCCTCCTCCCCCTACTCTTCAGTTAGTCCCTCCCCTCCCAATCTCTCCTGCCATTGGTCAGCCAGGCTCGACCAATGGCGTGAGAGCGGACACGCCCGCGGACAATGCGATTTGGTGGGAGGGGACGACGTATTAAATATGATTTCCCTCGCTTCTTCTTCCAACTTCCAACTCCTTAATGATACTTCCCTTCCTATTCATTCCTCCGAGACCTCCTAATTTGCCCTTTCCCGCCCACACTTAAAGGAAGAATTCTCAAGTGCGCCTTCCGGACTGCTTTCAATAAGAAACACAGATTATTATAACCGATATTAACAATAATAGAGCATCGAAATGCAATCTACGATGTTTATAAAACACGTTGGAGAAATATGGCCGACTTAGATTCATACAAAAGTTGAAAATACATATAGATATATATACCTTATAAAACATTTACGGTCAAACCACGGGTTAAACCAACTCACCCATTCATCGGTACGTCAGAGAAGACACTAAAAATGCTTCGAAACGTTTAAACTCTGTGCTAATCCAGTTTAAAACAAGCGTTTTGCGTTGTTCCATTCGAATTCGGTCATAATCCGAAATCTTCATCGGTCATAAACGTAATTATCTCATCAACCGTCAAAGTTACAACTACAATAATGACACAGTTGTAAAGCGTATTTTTATTTCTACAACTTTGATTAGAACCTTTTTCTTTCTATCTGTGAAATTGAAAGATATATGAGCAGAAGAGTATATCCCATCGTGTGTAAAATCGAGAATCGCAGTTCGCCTTTAATAATGTATTAATCGAGTTGACCAAATGACGGATACTATCATATTTTTAAAATATTTGTGTCCATTTTAACTTATTTGAGCAGATTGAAACCATTTTTTGGTCATTTTTTGCTGAAAAACGCCGCCGGAAAGACTCAAAAGAGTGATTGAAAATACGTTTTTAAAAAAGGACACCATATCTTTCACGAAAATTTTCACGAACTTTGAAATTGTTCATCGCAATATTACAAAAAAAAATCATTTTTGTATGTATATATTGATATTTTGATATTTATATAAATAATTTATGATGTTTTAACGTTATAGAAATTTATGAAATAAACTATATATAATATCTCCCAGGATAACTGTACATAACTAGTTTAATTGGAACGTACAAACCCGAAAAAAAGCGTTTTTCGTGAAAAAACAAAAAAAACCAAAAGCGCATTCTAATTAACAAACTTTTTTCGCGAAAAAAGAGATTAAACAGGCGTTTTTCGTGCAAAACTAAAGAAAGCCGAATGCACATTTAAAAAAACACACTTTTTTCGTGAAAAAAAAACCAATTGAACACGCATTTTTCGTGAAAAACAAAAAAAAACTGAATGCGCATTATAATAAACACGCTTTTTTCCTGAAAAACATATTTAACATGCGTTCTTCGTAAAAAAAACGAAAAAAAGCCGATTCCCCATTTTAATAAACACGCTTTCTTCGTGAACAAAATAAATTAAACACACGTTTTTCTTGAAAATACAAAAAATGCTGATTTCGCATTCTTAATAAACACGGTACTAACAAACAAAACTCAAATATACAATAAAAAACCATTAAAAACAGGAAAAAAAACAAAAACACATTTCTTGAACGACATACGAAAGATATTCTACGACTGATTGAACTTACGCCCTTGAGAACAATTGAATGAATATATACATATATAAACAATTGCACGCATTGAAACGGAGAAACAAATGAGGAACGAAAATAATTTTGGCGAAGGTAGTTGCTAGGAAAAACAATTGACACGCGAACTGCGATTGTTTCCGCCAAAAGTACGTTCTTTTCGATTCCGTGCGTAAAAAAATAGCGGAACACGAGGTCAAAAGAGGAATTGCGAGGCGAATAGGAGACGGGGAAAGAGAGAAGAGAAGAAAAGATGGAAATTAAGTTTGGGCGGAGGTATTTTTATATACGTTCGTCTGCCCGAATAATGATGGCGACCGAGCGCAATCTTCCCAACCGACAAAACTACTTTTTCCCCTTCCCCGAGTTGGAAAAATTAAATGATACCTTTCCTTAGACTGTGTTTTTCCTTCTAGAAATGTTTTTTTACTACCCCTACCCTCAAGGGGAAAGCGGCGAAAGGTAAGGAATGAAGATAATCTCTGTTTCTATCCATATCTTTCTTCCATTTTAAGTATCCGAATGGGGAGAATGAGAGAGAGAGAGGGGAAAAAAAACAATTGAAGGGTACGGGAGCGAATTGGAGTTTCTGAATGGCGCACTTGAGTGTGTGTGTGTGGGAAGTAAGACGCGTCATTATGCAATTACGTCAATTTTCTTCGTCTCGGGACGGAGTCATAAAGCGAAGCATCGCAAAATACGATGTTTCGATCTATGGCTACCCCGCCTACTTCATCCCATCCCACCCCCAACCCACCTGAGGGGGTTTCGGAAGGGTTGGGAATGGCCTGTTTATGAATTCAACCGCTCCAACACACCCCCAACCAACAAGCAACAAGATAGGTGTATATATATATATATATATATATATATATATATATATATATATATATATATATATATATATATATATATATTTATATATATTTATTTATTTATTTATTTATTTATTTATTTTATATTCCGAAAAAGGTAAAGGCTACATCATTTGAGGACGACAGGACGATAAGTTTGATATCCCACGCAGCTAAAGTAGTTCTTAGGATCATAAACAAAAGGATAGAGAGTAGGGCAAATGATTACTTGGGGAATGATCAGTTTATGGGTTTAGGAAGGGGAGAGGTATGCGTAATGCCATTGCAATAATAATGAGATCACTAATTGAAAGAGGAATATATAGAACACAACCAGGAGGTATTTGCCTGTTTCGTAGATTTCGAAAAAGCGTTCGATAGAGTGAATTGGGAAAAACTAATGAGTATATTGCGGAAAATAGGAATAGATTGGAATAGGGAAAGGAGGCTAATCCGCAACCTGTACATGTCTCAGACTGCTCAGGTGCGAGTGGGGAACGGGGAGTCCGGATGGGCAGTGTTAGGAAGAGGTGTAAGGTAGGGTTGCCCATTATCACCGTTGCTATTCAACCTGTATGCAGAGGAAATGATTAAAGAGGCATTATGGGAAAACTGGAGGTAGGAAGGTAAGTAGGTGGTGAATACGTATAAAATCAGTTATGTTTGCTTAAGCTTTAGTTTGTCAGTCAGCCAAGGGGTTGCAAGCATTGCTTAGTGAATTGGAAATTCAGTGCGACAGATATAAGGGATGAGAATCAATATTAATAAAACAAAGGTTATGCGAATTTCTGGAAAGAAAAAGGCTTCAGCTTAACATTAAAATAGGAGGGCAATTGAACTAGAGCAGGTAGAACAGTTTTATACGTATCTCGGAAGTGTTATTTCGACCAATACGGTCAAAGTAGTAGGGACGTAAGGAGAAGAATTGCGTCATATTAGGCAAAGAGGCTTTCGCAGACAAGGAGGAGGAGTGAGTTAAGATGAGAGGGACGTCGATTATAAGGATATTAATAAGAAAAGACTCGTTAGAAACCTTTTGATATGTTAAGCGTAGTTATGTGTGTGGCTATGGAAACGTGGTCATTTAAGCAGAAGGATAGACGTAGACGTCGTATTAATGGTAAATTACATCTTCAATGCTAAAATAAATTAGTATTCAATCGAATTCTCTGTAAAAGTACTTGAATTCATTATATTCTTTCAGATATTACACATTTTTCGGGAAAATTTATTTTTTTTATTCATTTTTTCCTCTAAAATAATGGTACAAACAAACTTTATCAGGTTTTAATAATATTTAATAATATTTGAATTTCATAGTGTCCAGGAAACTAAAAAATCAACCAAAAAAATTAATAAAATAGTCTAAATATCAACGCGCATACGACGCGTCACCGCCGTCAATTGTGCAACGGTTATTCAGTTTAAAAATTCAATTTCAAACAAAATGTCAACATTGTTGTCGGTGAGGGCAAATTGGCGTATTTTAAAAAGGAATATAATTATTGTTTGATGCTTAATATTGAAGCGACGAACTTATTCCAAAGAAACTGCGGGAGATGCCGCAACAGTAACTTATAACGGAGTCATCCGCTAATGTGCATTTAATGCAACAATTTCAGAGCGTAAAAATCATTGTTACTGTTGCGGCATCTCCCGCAGTTTCTTTGGAATTTGTCAAAGGGAAAACACCATACGTGTTTAAAGTTGGCTTTTAACCTCGTGGACAGTGGCGCCTCGCGCACGACTACGAATGCATGTGACATTGTATGTACGGTATTTCGTCATAACATCTAGTTCCTTTAAAAGCCCCAAAATTTCAGAGTTTAAGAGGACGCCTCGGTAGCTTAAGTGGCTAAAGCACTCGACCGGATATTGAGGGATCTGGGTTCGAGTCCCAGTCAAGGCGAATGATTTTTACGCTCTGAAATTGTTGCATTAAATGCACATTAGCGGATGACTCCGTTATAAGTTACTGTTGCGGCATCTCCCGCAGTTTCTTTGGAATTTGTCAAAGGGAAAACACCATACGTGTTTAAAGTTGGCTTTTAACCTCGTGGACAGTGGCGCCTCGCGCACGACTACGAATGCATGTGACATTGTATGTACGGTATTTCGTCATAACATCTAGTTCCTTTAAAAGCCCCAAAATTTCAGAGTTTAAGAGGACGCCTCGGTAGCTTAAGTGGCTAAAGCACTCGACCGGATATTGAGGGATCTGGGTTCGAGTCCCAGTCAAGGCGAATGATTTTTACGCGACGAACTTATGACTAAACTGTTTATATTCGTGTTTTTATGTTTAAACAATATTTAAGTGGAAATAATAAATTAATTTTCGAATATTTTAAGGTTGTTTTGTAAACAAAAAACTATTGTTTATATGAATAACGAAAATGGCGACCATAGCAACGGCGAGTTGATTTCATAAAACACGTAATTTGAATATAACATTTTTTATTTTAGCGTGTTTTATGCGTGTTTTATTGTTCAGAAATGGTTTTAATATTGTCAAAAAAATATATTATTCATTCTTTTTTCCAGTTGTAATTGGAAAAAATTACTCTACCCATTTAGTTATTAGAATATTACGAAAAACAATTCAAAAATTTTCTTTTTAAAGTATGATTCAGGTATATAAAACTGTTATTTTTACTTATATGTCGCGTTTTATGGACAAGGAAGGTTTTTTTATTGACTTTTTCTCTGGTTTTAATAATTTCGCGAAAGTAAAAATTCTATAAAAATGGCCACTAACCAATGTTCAACTAGAAAGTCTCTAAATTTTTTACACAACTTCGCGATATGCTAGGGAGTTGTAGATTAGCTTAAAATACGCGTAAATTCTTATTCAATAGATAACAGTATACATTTATGCTGTTAAGTTCACAAATGTCCGTATACATGCATTTAAAGTGAAAGACGCATTCAGTATTATATGCTGTCGACGTTATAACGCCTTTTAACGGAGGGTACATACAGAAAAACATCATATACCGCCAGACAAACGAAGTCTCGATATAATTAAAACTATAAATTTATGAGGAAAAACTGTATTCACCTTTGACTGAAGTTTCAACGGTCTATGACCATTAGTTTGTCCGTAAAAAATAGAAGACTTCAGTAAATGAACAACGGTACGTGAATCCATTTATATATGTGAGCTTAGTTATTATTCCATCATGGCCGCCTTAGCAACGGCCAATTGAATATCGGTACGCGTAAAATTTTAATGATATATTATTAAATGAAATATCTATTCGATAATTGATGTATTAGTTTTTTAATATATCGGAATTTTATTTGTATACATGATCGATAGATTTCATATCGATTTCTGGTTTTTTAACAGTAAATTAGGCTTTTTACCCCGAAATAACTTGTTAAAACAGTTTATTTTACGCGTATTTCTTTAAATTATATATATATAATATAATTGCGGAGTGTTATTTATTCAAATAAACCCGACTTATTTGTTGTAAAGTCAAAAAATGATTTGAAGTCAATATTTTCTCACCATACGGCAATTACTAATGGTTTGAACTATAAATACTAAAATGGTGGCCTATTATTTATTGCGTAATGAATTAATTATTTCTTTCCAAATGGAAATCAAGGCGATAGAAGGACTTCTAGTCCATTGAAAATAGTTTTTTTCCAAAATTTATGTTCATTTTTTAACGAAATCAGTCCATCAACAATTTCGTCATTTTCCTTCGCAACTCCACCATGTTGGAAAATTTCCGATTTTGGGAAAAAAATTTTAAAATTCTGAATTTTCTCCAATTTTTTTATTTTTTTAAAGTGGAATGGATTATATTTGAGTGTTTCCGGTGATTATCTTAATTCGATTCCAAACGTCTCGAATGCCCAATACCTTTTAATAATGGCCAGTTTCTTGTTCTGTCTTCCTGTTTTCATCTCGAGAAAGTGCATGCTTTTTAGAAATTTCGTAAAATGGCTGCGATAGAATATCAGCGAGCTATTAGCAACCGAGAGAACGAATGTGTGTGTGTATATATAAATATATATATATATATATATATATATATATATATGTATATATGTATATATATATATATGTATATATAAATATATATATAAATATTAATATATATATATATATATATATATATATATATATATATATACCAATTGATGAGCCTCCAGTCTACGACTATCCTCCTGCTTCAATGACCACGTTTCCATAGCCACACACATAACTACGCTCAACATATCAAAGTTTTCCAAACGAGTCTTTTCTTATTAACATCCTTATAATCAACGTCCCTCCCTAATCTTAATTCCCTCCTCCTCCTCCTTGTCGGTGGAAACCTCTTTGCCTAATATGACGCAATTCTTCTCATTACGCCCCTACTACTTACTCCGATGCCATCTTTGGTCCAAATAACACTTCCAGAGATACGTAAAAAACTGTTCTATCAGCTCTAGTTTATATGCCCATGTATTTTTATGTTTAGCTGAAGCCTTTTTCTTTCTAGAAAATCGAATAACCATTGTTTTATTAAAATATTGATTCTCATCCCATATATATATATATATATATATATATATATATATATATATATATATATATATATCTGTCGCAATGAATTTCCAATTTACTCAGAAATGCTTTTCAACCCCTCTATTGGCTGACTGACATTTACTAAAGCTTGGTCATCAGCAAACCTAACTGATTTTACGAATTCCCCGTCCACTTTCATTCCTACCTCCAGTTCTTCCCATAATGCCTCTTTAATCATTTCCTTTGCATACAGGTTGAACAGCAACGGTGATAATGAGAAACCCTGCCTTACACCTCTTCCTAACACTGCCCAACCGGACTCCCCGTTCCCCACTCGTACCTGAGCAGTCTGAGACATGTATAGGTTGCGGATTAGCCTCCTTTCCCTATTCCAATCTATTCCTATTTTCCGCAATATACTCATTAGTTTTTCCCAATTCACTCTTTCAATCGCTTTTTCGAAATCTACGAAACAGGCAAATACCTCCTGGTTGTGTTCTATATTCCTCTTTCGATTAGTGATCTCATTATTATTGCAATGGCATCACATGCATACCTCTCCCCTTCCTAAACCCCAAAACTGATCATCCCCTTAGTATTAATCATTTGTCCTTTTGTTTATGATCCTGAGAACAACTTTAGCATATATAAATATATATATATGGCGGGTCGCGGTAGTCCAAGGCAAGGCACTCTGGGCACCTGCAGCTCCACCCAAGCTAAAGTGATTTTTCGGGTACCAGGTCTTCCTGGGGAACCATAACCGGCACAGGGAAAGGAACTGGCCCCCATACCCTGATGTGTGAATTTTCACACATCAGGGATCACGTATAGTGCTCAGTACTGGGTGATCTCTACCATCACCTACTAAACCGACCTTCGGCTTGATTACTGTGTTTATGGTTATGGTTATATATGTATATGTATATATATATATATATATATATATATATATATATATATATATATATATATATATATAGCGTACTCATTAGCGTCGGCATTAGCGTACTCTTTACTAATGTATAAAGCTGAACTGCAAATGGTTTTTTTCAGTATTCCTATGCATTTTATGGTTCTATTTTTTCATTCGTCTTTTCGGAGACCCTCTTGACCACCGTCTTAGCAATACGACGATGTTATCCCTACCGCCTTCAGAATTAAGAGGGCACCATTACCATTCCCTTCCCGAAAGAACAGCGAGACAGACATTCGAATTTGTGAGAAAACCTTCTCCAAACCGTTAAGTGCGGATACGTAAGGTATCATTCCCAGAGCAGAAAACCTTCCATTTGGGCCCAGGAATAAGCACCAATCATCATTACGCACCTACGATTCCATGGACGGGGATCTCCAGCCCCACCCCTAACCCCTTCCAAGACTCCAGTCCCTCCAGGAAAGACGGCGCATTTTAAATTCCCGAATGAATCCCAATTTAATGTATTCATTCCAAATTGCGCTCACTGCCATCTTTATCTGATCGTCCTATGGGGGGCGTTGCCACGGCAACCGTTGGGTGCGGAAAAAGGGGGGGGGACAGGAAAGAATGAAGGGTGGAGAGAGAAACCCGGCGTCGGCATTAGCGTACTCTTTACTAAAGGCGCCAAGGGGTCCGCAGCTTAACGTCCCATCCGACGGACGACGTACTCACTCTAAGTGCCCTCCACAAAGCACTTCAAGTAGGGATCAGAGATACCTTTGAAAAATATTCAACACCGCCGGGATTTGAACACGGGCCCTCTGGGAGGGAAGCCAGTACGATAGCCATTGCACCAATCCCGATACCCTATATATATATATATATATATATATATATATATATATATATATATATATATATATATATATATATATATATATATATATATATATATAATTATATATGTATAATTTTTTATCCAGGTGTAAATATCGTCCCGGGATAATTTTACTTTCTCTGCATTTGCGTGAGAAATGTTTTAAGAGACGAAAATTTCTCTAAACGTGAAAATGCCGACTTAGCAACGTGGAAGCCCAACTTTTGAGTTTATGCCTTTTTCAAAATTTTTCAAATACCAAAGACAACTACTCTGTCAATTTTAGATTAAACAGATTATTCGCTTTCAATTATTAAATGTTATTTTCATCGTCCATTCATAGAACGTAAAAGAGAAATGATGTAAACAATTAATATGAAATTCTTCAATACGTAAGGCCGTTACCGTGGCGACCGTTGTTTACCATAGCAACGCTTGTTTATGCCTGTTATTTTAATCCGTAATTTGGTTTAATATTGTATCCCTCCGCCATAGGAATAAATGTATTACGAGTGTAATGGTACACGTAACAATCAAAATCCGCGCAATAAAATAGTGCCCTTCCCAATTTAAATCACATTTGCATTTAAATTTGGCGATTGGTTTTCATATTTTTTTTCCTTCATGTCCGCGGGGGACATTAAAAATTAAAAAGAAGTTCTCCAAAAACTCTCTGACTCGCCATTATTTCGATTCATTCAAAATTACGGGCGAAATTCATCCCTCAATTGTTTTCCTTTATTTTTACACACGAAAACACACCCAAAATAGGGTTAAAAAATGAGGGTTGCGTCATTTTCACCGCCGACCAATCATCGTGGAGAACGAATCGGAGGTTTTTCGATTCAAATTTGCATAATTCGAGAGGAATTTTTAGATTCGCTTCCTCCTCCTTCTTTTGTTTTTCATTCTTTTACGACTTTCGATCGCGAATCGCATTTCGTTTCTCATTTTTTTCTCTCTTTCTTCGCCTTCCGTCACGTGAGCGAATCGTTTTTCGCGATTTGAATATACACTTCGTGATTCGTTTCGCACCGCGATCGTCATTTTGTTTCTCTTCAGCGATCTTTTTGACTTCGTAGCGGTTTCGCCCCGCGAGTCGTTTTTGTTTTTACCGTTTTTCTGTGTTTTCTTTCGAATTCCTTCTACGAAATCATCAAATATGTTCTGAAGCCAATTATCTTTCAAATAAATGCTCGTTTTGCGACAATTTGTTCGACAATTCCTCCCTTAGGACGATTCTTTTCTAGAATATATCAGTTCATACGACAGCACGTTACTAAAACAATATGTTGGCATGGCAATTCAACTTTCAACGTTTATTGTAACGACAATGTAATTGGATTCACCAACAATTCCTCCTTACAACAATCCATTTCAGCAACAAATCATCGCCACGGCAATACGTTTCGTTACCACGTCGTAACGAAAGAACCGTCGTAGAAGTGAATTGTCATAAAGATGTACTGGCGTTAGATAGATATCTTTATTTGAGCGAAATTGAGACCTAATGGTCCCTTCTTCCATCCACTTTTCCTGCTTCCTTAGTAATATCTCCCAACAAACCCCTCTCTTCGCCCACCATACCAAGTACTTTCTTATTTGTTTTCCTTCTTTCGGTCCATTTCACCTTCTCCATTCTTCTCCCCACACCCACATATCTACAATAGCCTCCAGTCTACATCTATCCTCCTGCTTCAATGACCACGTTTCCATAGTCACACACATAACTACGCTCCATATAAAAGTTTCCTAACGAGTCTTTTCTTAATATCCTTACTCAACGTCCCTCTCATCTTAATTCCCACCTCCTCCTTGTCTGCGAAAGCCTCTTTGTCTAATCTGACGCAATTCTTCTCCTTTTGTCCATAATACTTTCACACCGTGTTGGTCCAAAACACTTCCGAGATACGTTTAAACTGTTTTACCTGCTTTTGCCTTCCTATTTTAATGTTTTTTTTTCTTCTTTTAATTCCTCTTTGCCTAGCGCAATTCTTCTCCTTACGTCCTTACTATTATGGTACCGTGTTGGTCCAAAACATTTCCAGAGATACGCGTGTTCTGTCTGCTCTAGTTTTAATGCCCTCCTATTCTAATGATACGCTTATCCTTTTTCTTATTAGAGAATCGCATAACCATTGTTTTATTAATATATTGATTCTCATCCCTTATATCTGTGACATTGAATTTCCAATTCACTATGAAATGCTAGCAGCCCCTCTATTGGCTGACTGACAAACTAAAGCTGAGTCAACAGCAAACTGATTTTAAATGAATTCCCCGCCCACTTTCATTCCTACCTCCAGTTCTTCCCATAATGCCTCTTTGTTCATTTCCTCTGCATACAGGTTGAACAGCAACGGTGATAATGGGCAACCCTGCCTTACACCCCTTCCTAACACTGCCCATCCTGACTCCCCGTTTCCCACCCGCACCTGAGCAGTCTGAGACATGTACAGGTTGCGGATTCGCCTCCTTTCCCTATTCCAATCTATTCCTATTTTCAGCAATATACTCATTAGTTTTTCCCAATTCACTCTATCGAACGCTTTTTCGAAATCTACGAAACAGGCAAATACCTCCTGGTTGTGTTCTATATTCCTCTCTCGATTAATAATCTCATTACTGCAATTGCATCACGCGTACCTCTCCCCTTCCTAAACCCATAAACTGATCATCCTACACTCATTAGTTATTGGTTTTTTTGGCATACCTTTCTTCCTCACGACAAGTCTTTTGTAAGACATTATAATTTAGAATGTTTTATCTCAAGACAGTTCCTCCTTACGAGAAAACCTTTATTCGCCACAGTTCTGTCATTAGACGTTTCAATTCTCAACGTTTCTACTTCGTACGACATAACCATTTCCACGTTCTTTCTTTACTATGTCAACTTACTTCCACGTATATATACGTTTTTACGCGACATATCATTTCTAGACGATTCTAATCCCGAAAAATCTTCCCCAGGAAATTCCAATTCGCTTCCAATTGAACGTTTCGCCTCCAACAATTGATTCAGTTTCCCATTGCAGTCCTCCTAGTTGCTTAGTAACGGTAATAGCACGTCAATTTCTAATATTTACGTCTCTTTCTAAGTTATTTCGAGTTAGCAATTCCCCCCATTCCCTTATTTCCTTTCCTCGCTCGATCACTACGATCTAAATAGATCGCTAGAGGGATTAAGGATCGCATTGGGCGGAGTCCTATTAACAATGATTTCCCACACTGGCAAGTCAATGGGAGGAAGTTGGAGAAACGCGAAGGATTATCATTAAAACACACATTATTATTCCCCCTCCAGGCCGCCATCTTTGTAGATGACGTCACCAGATAACGAACTCGGGTGTATCGTGACGAATAATATCATGGCGGCGTCGGCGGAGGTCCGCTCTGGTCGGTCGAGGGTTTTTTTTTCATTTTTTTGTTTTTTTAACAAAAAGGCGTTTTCAGAACGGCCCACGGCGTCCAAAATGGTCATTCCAAGAACGTAAAAATATACTCAAAGTTACGTACCTATACCTTATAAATATTTACGATGGGAAATTTTTAATTCGGCAATTGAAATGTCGTGTGTAAACCGTATCGCCAAAATGTATTGTCGCAAAGAGAAGCGTTGGAAATTGAATTGTTTTAGATCCTAATTGTTGTCGAACGAATGTTTGTAGGAACGGATGGTCGTAGAAACGAATTGTCGTAGGAATGAAATGTAGAAATGAATTGTCGTAGAAACGAACTGTCGTAGAAACGAAATGCCGTAATAGCGAACTGTCGTTGAACGGAATGTCGTAGAATGGAAGTGTCGTAGAAACGAAATGTCGTAGATACGAATTGTCGTAGAAATGAAATGTCGTAGAAACGAAATGTCGTAGAAACGAAATGTCGTAGAAATGAATTGTCGTAGAAATGAAATGTCGTAGAAACGAAATGTCGTAGAAATGAAATGTCGTAGAGACGATTTGTCACCGAAACGAACTGTCAATAAACAAGTACAAATAATTTTTACTTTAAAAATAAAAGTCCAGCATTTATATAAGCCGTTACGTATCATAAAAATAAACAAAAACGCGGTTTAGCGTTTCATTTGTTTCCCGGTCACTTAGCAACGAGAAAAACTACAGCAATTTAACATCCATCTAGGCTACTCTGAAAACTTTTACAAACGATCTTTTAAATCCAAAATCGAACAAGCAAAACCATTAAAGAATTAATATAAACAACAAACCTTAAACCGTCGGGGGTTGCCTGGCAACCGAAATGTCGTTGAAAAGAAATGTCGGTACACAAAGTGTCGCAAAAGCGAAATGTCGTTAAACCAACTGTCAATAAACAAATACAAAATAATATTAACCTTAAAAATAACATTCTAGCATTTTTATAAGCCGTTACGTATCGTAAATACAAACAAAAACGCGGTGTAGCGTTTATTTTGTTTCCCGGCCACTTAGCAACGAGAAAAACAACAGCAATTTAACATCCATCAAGGCTTTTATAAAACGATCCAAATCTTTATTTTTTTTTGATCTTTTAAATCCAAGATGAAACCACGAAAAAAACCACGACATAATTATTATAAACAACTGCATGGTTGTATATAAACAAACCTAAAACCGTCGTGGGTTGCTTGGCAACCGGATAAACAAATTCATTTAAAATCGATAAATATCCGCGTGATTTAACATCGCGCAAAGGCAATCATTACGATTGAGAAATCAACTATTTGTCGATATAACAATGCTTCAGGTCAATTCGGTTTCATTGTCTGTCTAGACAGCGTCTGGCTTGTCTTGTCTATCACCATAGTGATCCTTTGCAATTAAATATTGAACAAAATTTCAATTACGTGACGGAATGGCGTGGACAAATTTTTTCAAACTGAAATCAATTTCAAGACGTTAATTTAAACATGCAAAAATTGAGCCACAAGGATACTTTTCACACCAAAATCCAGCCAAAGATTTAATCTTCCTAGTTACGGGAACGAGTTTTCGTATTTTCCCGTATTTTGGATAAAAAAAACCCGATAACAAACTGGTCACGTCAACGATTTACCGCTCTCAAGTTCATGAGACCGGTCTCCATGGAAACGGACTTCGGAAGGATTTCAATCGATGAATATATTATCAAAGATGGCGTCGTCGTCTTCTTCAATTCATTTGCGTCGTAAAATATTTCCAAAACTTTGAAAAGTTATTAACTTCGTCATTTTTCAACCTAGGAGTAATATTTTTATATATTCTTAAAGCCTAAAAAATGCGCTAAGTAACTGCTTTGATATTTTAGACATAACTGTTTGATTAATAGTCGTAAAACAGGAATTAGCACGTGAATGACGCGTGGAATTCGGTATATATCGCGTATTTTTCTAAATTTCAGTTGTGACATGTGCCAGGGATTACGAATACAATTACGGGCTTCATATTCTTGATACTACATGTCGACCTGACTCGATGCTACATGTCGTTTTATTGTAATTAAACTAAGATTTTAACACATGTTTGCAATTGATAATGATGTAATAAGGTCGTCAAGATAGATGATCCGTCAATTATTTACCAAAATATCGTCTCTAGAAGCTAAATTAAACGTAATTTTGAGAGAAAAAGTGATAATTATGGAGAAATATAATTTTTTAAGTCTGTTTTTAACGGAATCAGAAGAGTTTCTAGTTGAATTCAAAATTGCTATTTGTGTAATAAATAGATGTGGCAGTAATCGAAACACCCATCGATACGTGATACTCACAGAAAGACAAGCAAAAGGGTGTGTGGCAGAGGGTGACGGCCTGTTTCCACCTAAAGAAACTCCGTCAAAATCTTTATTTTCGCCAACCAAATTTTATAGCGGAATTACAAAGAAAACCTATTTTAACTTTCTAATGAGTGTTCCAATAATTGATAAATAATTACCGTAGCGATGGTTATTTAATTATGTTCTTTTGTCTTGTTTTCATTTATCTTCAAACGAATGAACAAACAAATGAATAAACAAGTGAGCAAACAAATGCACAAATAAATTAATAAACAAGTGAACATATAAATTTAATAAACAATTGAACAAATAAATAAACAAACAAGTGAACATGCGAATGAATATATAATAGAATAAACAAATGAATAAACAAAAGAATAAACAAATGCACGAACAAATTAATGAACAAATGAATATACAAAGGAATTAACAAATGAATAAAAAAAGAAAAACGCAATATTAAACAAATGAATAAATAAATGAGCAATCATATTAGAGGATAAATAAATGAGCAACTGAACAATTAAATGGACTAACAAATGAATAAACTATTGTCTAAATAAATGCATAAACAAACGATTCAACTATATAATAAACAAATGAACAAAAAACTGAATAATCTATTGAATAAACAAATGGATAAACGAATGAATATATGTAATAGAATAAACAAATGAACTAACAAATGAATAAACAAATTAATAAATGAATAAGAAAACGAATTAGAAACAAGTAAACAAATAAACAAGTGAACAAACAATTAAGTGGAAGAACAAATGAATGAGCCAATAAATAAACAATTAAATGGACTAACATATAATAAACAAATGAATGAACAAACGAATAAACAAATGAATGAACAAAATAAAGATTGAACAAATGCGCAAACAAATTGAATAATTAAATAGACAAATGTATAAACTATTGAATAAGCAAATGAATAAACAGATGCATATAAAAAATTAACAAACAAATTACTAAATAATTGAACAAGCGGATGAACAAAGAAATGAAAAAAAAACAAATCGGTAAATAAATGGATAAACAAATGAGCAAACAAATGAATAAATAAATGGAAAAACAAATGAATAAACAAATGACTAAAAAATGAATAAACAAATAGATAAAGGAATGATTCAACAAATGAATAAATAAATGAACAAACAATTGAACAATTAAATGTTCAAACAAATGAACCAATAAATAAACAAATTTGTAAATTCATTTCCCTTTTTATAAGTAGAATGACATTTCTGACGCTTTACAACGAAATGCAATCATAAACCCACTTAAATTATTAAATTATAAAATTAAATAAATAATTAATAAAAATATAGTAAATAATAAAATTACTGGTAAATATGATGTTTATGTTTTCATTTGATTATTATTTATAAATGCAATCGATTAAGAAAAATTAAAATGGTCTTCAAAGTCGAGAGAAAGGGAACAAGTCCTTTACAGTTGTAAAAACTCGAACTAACGTATAAATTTTTGGGTACTCTCGCAATTTTTGCGTTGTAACTCCACAATTACATCCGAAGGTGCACATATTTTTGCATATTCAGAGTCCTAATGCATGTATCTTTGTTTGGTGTAAATTTGGTTGCTGTAGTTTAGAAATTAGATCAGATATTAATATTTTTTTCGCAGAATTAGGTTTTGCTCTGGTTTAAATGTTTCGCCAAAATAATTGTCATTTTCAAATTAAAATATACGAAAAACTGACCAATAAATGTGCATTTTTCAAGACGTCACACGATAGAGTGTACTTTGAACCGTGTATGACGTGAGTTCGGTCGACCTTGTAAAAAAATTAAACGTCGAAAAAACACATTGTCTTCCAAGTGTGTTTCCATATTTAAGAAAACAACACGTATTATCGGAAAATTACAACTCCTTGAGCAGTCCACGTAGTAATTTGGTGCGTGGAATTAATAGAACCCTTGTTAACGATGTTTTTACAAGGGGCGGGAGACAATTGCCACGTAATTAGCAAGACAGATGCCCCTTATAAAAAAGACCCACACTTTCTGTGAAGTGAAGGAAAGCACCCTTTGACGAAGCGCAACTCACACGACAGATGTTTCAATCCGAGATCTGAGTAGACAGGCTAAAACAGACTTCATATCGTTCTCCTCCCCCGTCCATTTAATAAGCTTTCCCATCATGCAACGCGTCGTGTTAATACTGGGTTACCATTGCTCGATACGCATTGGGTTTTCTTAAAAGAATTGTTTTTTTTTGTCCGTTTAGGAAGATTGGATGATTGATGATTGGATTTTGGGGTAAAGGGGTTGTTGGGTGAAGGGGGGGGGAGGATGATGTGTGATTAACAGGGCCGGCACGTGTCGATCTTTAAGACAAATTAGGGGGTGAATTGCGAAGGGGTTATTGCGGGGTTTCTTAAGAAAAAGTGACAACTGGTTGTTCACGGTAAAAATATCTTATGCTTTTATATGGGAACTTACGGTTGAAAAATCTGTCACATATACTACCTTGATCAAAAATTTCCCGGAATTTATTCAGAAAATTAAAAATACAAGTTTATTCATCTAAATCTATATTGTCCCCTTCAAAGTAATCCCCATCGACTGCAACACACTTATGCCAGCGCTTGATCCAATCCTCGAAACATTTTTTATATGGTCGGTTTTCGGTATGTCCTTCAGTGCTTCCTGCGATTTTTCCATTACTTCCTCTCGGCTGCTAAAACGCGTTCCCCGTAATGGTTTTTTAACTCGATTGAACAGAAAGAAGTCACAGGGAGCCAAATCAGGTGAATTCGGTGGCTGTTGGATGGTATTTGTTGCATTTTTCGTCAAAAAATTACGAATAATGATAGCACTGTGCGACGGTGCGTTATCATGGTGCAAAATCCACGAGTTTTCTGCCCACATTTCTGGTCTCTTTCGGCGAATTGCTTCACGCAAACGTCTCATAACGCCCAAATAATACTCTTTGTTTACTGTCTGGCCTTCTGGCAAAAATTCATGATGCACTACACCGTTGTAATCCATGAAAACCGTCAGCATTGCCTTCTTTTTTGACTGAAAACGACGTGGTTTTTTTGGTCTCGGCTCATTTGGTGAACGCCATTCACTTGCCTGATGTCTGGATTGCGTGTCGTACTCATAAACCCACGTCTCGTCTCCAGTAATGATCCTTTTGATGAATGTGGGATCGGATTCAGCCTCGCAAATCATGTCTTTTGCGACGTCAACACGGTCTCTTTTTTGCATGAAATTGAGGTCTTTTGGCACCAACTTTGCTGCTACACGACGGAAACCCAAATCATTAACCACAATGTCTTGGGCGGATCCATAGGCAATGTTCAAGTCCTCCGCTATCTATTTCTCTGATGGTTAATTTGCGGTTATTGACCAACATTTCTTTTACTTTATCAATTTTTTCACCGACTTTCGATGTCGATGGTCTGCCACTGCGTTCATCATCTTCGATTGACTCACGACCACTTCTGAACCGCTCGTGCCACTGGTAAACGACCGTTTTTTTTAGAGAATCGTTGCCGAAACACTTTTCCAACATTTCCAACGTCCGTGCGCCACTAAATCCGTTTTTTACGCAAAATTTAATACAAGTTCGTTGTTGCAAATTTAAATCCATTTCTGAAATTGTAAAAAATCGCCAACACACACAGAGATAGATGTACTCTTGGCTACGTAACTTTTGCAAATGTCAAGTTATGACACTAAGATTTAAAGGGAATATCAACAACAGATGTACCAATTTAACAAAAAAAACAGAACTCAAATCGGAACGATGGGAGCGCCACACGGTGGTTATTCCGGGAACTTTTTGATCAAGGTAGTATATATATATATATATATATATATATATATATATATATGTGTGTGTGTGTGTATATATGTATATATACATGTATTAAAGATATATATATATATATATATTAATATATATATATATGCAGTCAACCCTGGAAGGTCAGGTTGGTCGATGGGTGATGGCAGGGTTCACCCAGTACTAAACCCTATTTACGGCGTGTGAAATTCACTCATTACAAGCAGGATATTAATCAGGAGGGGCCAGTTCCTTAATACACTGTGCCGGTTATGGTTTCCCAGGAAGATCTGGTAGTATCCGAATAATAATCACTTTAGCTTGGGTGGAGTTGCAGGTGCCCAGAGTGCCTTGCCCTGGAATCAAACCCGGGACCTTCCGGGCAGCAGTCCAACGCTCTACCCACTGGACCAACACGACCCACTATATATATATATATATATATATATATATATATATATATATATATATATAACTTCCCCCACGACAGCGTAATCAAACAGGGGGTTTGTCAAAATTGCTACCTCCTATAATCCATTCCCAAACATCCCTCTGCGAAGCTCTTCCAAAGCCTTAGCGAAGGGATATTTTTGAGTGCGTGTGACCTATCGTAGAGAAGTAGGGATGGGAGGACGTAGTAGGTTGGAGGGGGAGGGGGGAACCCACCCGTTACCACCCCTAACAACAGAAGCAGTTGCCCTGAGAGACGAAGATGCGGAGGATTTGAGGAATTTCGCGGAGAAAGCCCTCGCTCTTATTCCCGAACGCCACGCACAGAAACCCCGAACAGTACAACCCACCCCAAGGTCAAGAAGACGGTGCCCCACGCCTTCCCTTCATCATTTCCTCTTACGAAAGGGATGTACAGGAAGGAAGATAAGGACGAAGGGCCTTTTATCTACTTGAAGACGGGAGAAAGCTTAGGAGGACACAGAAAATGCAACAGACGTAAATAAATGAATATCAACTATTCCACGGCGTCAAAGCAACGAAGAATGTGCATTTTTTACGCCTTAAAAACAACAATCCATCTTACAAAACACAAAAAAATTAACAAAAGCACCTAGGAAACACTGTTTCCATTGGATACGAATCAATTCACTGCTTAGTTTTTTATAGTAATAATTGAAATGTTTACGATTGAAAGAAAAAGAGCTTTCGTTCTTCTAATCCGGTAACAATACCAAAGCTTTTGCACGAAATTCCAACGGTTAACAAAGCGACCGTTTCCATGGTTACGACTGTGCGTGTGTGTTTGTGTGTTTATAAAAAAAATTGAAATATTTTTATGACGAACTAGAAAAAGAACTAGAAAAATACTTTTTTAACCGCGAACAAGATTCTTTTCGCGAAATTTTTACGAAAAAAATCAATTTCATGAAACTAAAATTTATCTCCATGGTAAATGGAAAAAAATATTCGATTAAAAATTCATATTCACAAGGTTTTTTTAAAACATGATTGTATTTCTCAATTCCTAATTCTTCTAATATTCTTCTTTTTGGCGAAGACGCTATATATATATATATATATATATATATATATATATATATATATATATATATATATATATTTTTTTTTTTTTTTTTTTTTTTTTACGCGAAAGTACTCCGAATGCGTCACAAATTTTTTCGGTGAATTTTCACGAAAAAAACGTTAAACGAAACAAAATTAAACCCTTTTCAAAGTAATATTTGGATAAAATGTAATATTTACACGATTTTACGTTCGTAAAAATGTCTTCACACCATTCTTACACGTGCTTATTAATCGACAACAACGCCGTCGTCATGGATACGAGTATTGTTTGTGTAAATGTGTTTTTAAACAAACAATTGATGTATTGTTATTTTGCGAACTGGTAACTATGGATACATATTTTTACGCACCCCAAAATTTTTTTTGTGAAATTTTAACGAAAAACGTTTTCATGAAAAACAAATGTAATCTCTTTTCAACGTAATTTTTGGTAAAAATTTAATATTTAAACGGTTTTACGTAGGAATACGTCTTACTCAATTCCTTATTATTCGGTTTTTAAGCGATTTTGTAGGTTTTTTCCTTGTGTACTATGATATAATAGATTTTTTTCGCGATATAAAAGATTTTCGCGCAATACTTCTCAATGCGACTCGATTTTTTCGTTGAATTTTCACGAAAAACGTTCTAATTAGACAAATACAATCTCTTGTCAGCGTAATACTTGCATTTAATGTAATATTTAAACGGTTTTACATCTAAATACGACTTTACACCCTTCTTAAACGTACTTTTATATCATAATATCACCAAATGAACTTCTGAGACTCCTCCATCATCTAAATCTAATCTCATCTAGTGTAATGTTAAGTTTGCGATGTTTTTCAGACTATTAAAGATTTAAGGAACCGCACTCTATGATAGATTAGATCAATTTTAAACAATAAATCATAAAAATATTCAATATTCTCTAGCTATAACGGCTTTATATCAGTTGGCAAACCATTTATTACACGCTTATAACCCCTGGTATTGTCAAGCTAACGTTTATCGACATTATGAAGGTAAAGAAAACATTATAAATATATTGAAGTCATTTTAAATCAATAATATATGTAAAAAAATTATACGATAGCAAGACATCCCATGCCATACATCCCCTGTGACTTAAAAATTATACTATTTAATGCGTAATATTTTTTAAACTTGCAATTTTTCCAGTCGTCAAACAATTTGCCAACGTTTCCATGCCCGTTGCCGTGGTGATGAAGAAATCATTGTCGTTAAACTCTTAGCAACAATTGTTAAGTATAGTCGAATTTATCTCCCCGAGTGATAAACAAAGTTGCCAGTCCAAAAAACAAGCCGTATTTCTGGAAGACTTAAATCTATTACAATACTGCAAAGATGCAAAAGACGGAAAACCTTTTAAATTGGCGGAACGTGTGGAACTCAATAAACAACAATAGGAGATCGTTGCCATTGGATACGCGAGTCTAAGGAATTTTAATTGTTCATACAATTGAATGGAGTGTTTATTCTTTGTTGTTTATTATTATAATTTGAAATAACTACGTTGAAAAACGAGCTTTTGGGCTAATAATCCTGAAAATTCGCCGACTTTTTTGTGCGCAATTTGGCAGTTAACAACGCGACCGTTTCCATGGATACGAGTGTGTTGTGTTGACGGACAATTGAAGTATTGTTTAACGAGCTAGCAACGACGAGTATGTATTTTTTAAACGGGAAATTGCTCACAATGACGTCCAGAATTTTATGGTTTATTTTTACGGCTAAAAACTACAATTAAACACATATATAATCTCTGTTTTTTGTAATATTTCAATAAGAGTTTATATTTACGCGGTTTTTAATAGGAATACGTCTTCCTCAATTCCTTATTAATCGGGTGTGAATTGGGTTTTTCAGAATTCTTCCATTTGGACGTTTATTGGGTCAACGTTGGCACTGTTTTGAAGTCAATGTCGTTCCTGAATTGCGGTGGATTAATACGGTCACGGCGTAGAGTACGGCCCGCGTGCCTAGTACGGCCCGCCGACATGACCTCGTCGATGTCCCGCATGGAATCCAGAAGCAAGTCCCCCGGAACTAACGGAAGAAATTTACACGGAGAAAGAGTTTTGTTTGAGGTATTTCTCTCGTAAAATACAAGTAAAAACTCAATTTTTACAATAATACCGAATGAATCAAAGTACAAGCTACAATAAGACATGTAGAACACCACGATAAGACGTGTGGCAGTGGGTGTAAAACAAATAAAACCATCGGAGGAGTTAATATAATGTATTTATTGTGAAAACCGTCATTTTTTGTGCTTTTCATCGCATAAAAAACAGGTTTCATATGGTTAAAATCACTAATACTAGCATTTAAAAGAATAATATGCAGTTTTTTAAGGTAAATACGACTTTTTTATGCCTTTTTCAATTTTTTTTATTTCTGTCCAATATACAAGCGAACTTTCAACTTTTTCGAAAATATTATCGAATACATCGAACTACACTCTACAATTAAGACCTGTAGAACACCACGGTAAGGCATGTGGCAGTGGGTGTGAAAGTGTACTTCCTAATTGAAAATAGCCTTATAATTCAAATCAAATTCGATCTTTTGATAAAAATCCTCTTCCTTATAATATGTTATTAATAGATCTTCCTTTGAGACTCCTTCCTTAAGAATGAGGACTTCCAAGGGGAGGGTGCTTTATTATTAAGCAGTGGAAATGAATATAAGAAGATGGAATATATAATAATAATTATAAGGAGGCATAGATGGCCATTGCTACGAATTGGGACAGAGAGAGTACTTTGAAGAAGGTATAGACAACAAAATCATTGATATGTGTATAGAAGAATATGTTCTCAAGCAAGATAATGGCTTTACTGTCTTCTATGATAACGTATAGATAGACTCTATGCTAGAGAATAGATAAGACTCTATTCTTTGAGTTTTTAGTCGTGTTCCCAATAGAAGCAGAGTCGTAGGAAATGTTTAAGAAGCTTTTCTCGACATTTGAGATGTCATATTAACAGAGATTTCACTTCTATGAACGAAAAAACTGATAATTTTCCCATCTAGAGTGACTAACAGTCTTTGAATAACTCGTAACAATGGAAAATGTCAACAATGCATTCGTTTTTTTGGCTAGGAACGTAACATTTAGGTAACGCGTGTTGGTAAATGCATCGAAAGTTTAAATTGTCACGTTGTCATGGTGATGTTAATATCATTTTCGTGGTTGTATTGTGATGTACTCTATGCGCTATATAGTTTTAGAATTGTAGAAATTGGGAATACAGAAATGTTGACTTCCTTGACGATGTTTAGGGCGAAAAATCACATATTTTCAACCATTATTATAAATACAGTAATTTTTAACGATATTTCTCGATTTTTAAGACTGAATCGCCGTATTTTTTTGCGTTTAAACCGAAAACACTGACGTATGTACCGCGATTTTCTAAAAGTAATTGATATTTCTTCGAAATTCTACCGGTATTTCAATCAACACTTCCTCCGGGCCTACCCAACAAATTTAATCCCCATGAATCTAACGGCAAATATTATATTATATTATTTAAATGGCTTACCAAGCCAATATATTACGTCTCTCAATATCAGCCAACAAATTATGTCAATACTCTATAAAGTTACCCAACACATACAACAGTTTACAACATTCCCCCAGCAAAAATGTATTATTAATTCAGATATCTACAGCAAATATGAATTTCCCGTAATTTCTCCCGTATTTTTCCCGTACATTTTCAACAAATGTCATCAATTTTCGTGTTTTTTCCCAACAAATACATTATATCTCGAGATTATACCCATGATCTAATACATACTATATATCGCTAACATAGCCAACAAATATAACATTTATCGTCAATATATCCAACAAACTAAATAGAAATGTCGCTTTACTGAATATTTTTCCCGAAAATCCCGATTTTTTCATCAAAATAAATAAATGTTTCCATTATTACCTACGTATTTATTGATATGCTTAATTTTAACACCCGAAAGAGATGTTTTTTTCATCGATTACATGATAAAAAAAGAGACGACATTTTAGATTGACAGAGATTTCACTTCTATGGACTATGCCAGCAAAAATAGACAGTTGTCCGGTCAATATTAAAAAACAAAGGAATGAAAAACAACTTTGACAAACCCAAAACTATCTCCTGTTGTCTATCTATCGGACATTTCGGTCCATTTAGACAGATCGCACAATTATCGGTAATATTTTGAAAAAACTCAGTTTTTTACAAGATTACCGAATGAATCGAACGACAAGCTACAATTAGACATGTAGAACACCATGGTAAGGCGTGTGGCAGTGGGTGTCAAAACACATTAAATCCACCAAAGGAGTTAATATAATGTTTTCAATGTGAAAACCTGTCATTTTTGTGCTTTTCAAAGCATAAAAAAAAGGATAACTACTACTAAAATTGCTTAAAGTAACATTTAACAGACAAGGAAGCAGACATTTAAGGGAAATAATACTTTCTAAAATATTTTTTTTACGTTTTATATTTAGTTTTTAAAAAAATTATCGCATAAAAATTGTTTTTTATCATTTTAAAACGATTTTTTGGTGACGTAAAATTCCATGATTAAGAGTTCATTACGGATAGAATATTAATAATGGTCCCAGTATTCAATTTTTCTAAAATTCTGTTGCGTCCAGATAATATGATATTGTAATATAAGTTAGTAGGGAGTAGGGAGTTAAGATGAGAGGGACGTTGAGTAAGGAGGTTAAGAAAAGACTCGTTTGAATACTAACATATCGAGGGTAGCTATGTGTTACTTAGCTATGTGTGTGGCTATGGAAACGTGGTCATTGAGGCAGGAAGATAGACATAGACTGGAGGCTTTGAAATGTGGGTGTGTGGAGAAGAATGAAGAAGGTGAAATGGACTGAAAGAAGGAAAACAAACGAGGAAGTACTTGGTATGGTGAGAGGCAAAGAGAGGGGTTTGTTGGGAGATATTACTAAGGAGGAGGTAGTAGAAGTGGATGAATGGGGTATTGATCGGCAATAGTGGGATGTTGAAGAAGACTGTGATAGAGGGCAGAATGTTAATGGCAAAGGAGGAAAGGGAAGGAACAGGATATACAGGGATGCCTTGGATAGGGGACGAAGGGAGGAAGAAAGTATTCAGAGATGAAGAGGGACCTGATGTAGAGTAGGATGCTGAATTTTGTGTTTTGTTAGGAGTCACAAAATATTTAATTAGTATTTGTGTCCATCCAAAAACCTACCTTAACCGGTAGATTACCTAATAATATATATATGTATATATATATATATATATATATATATATATATACAAATAGAGGCAATAACCTTTAAAAATAAGAGTTAATCAATTATATAGTACGTCTGACCTCTCGGCTTCAACACACACGTGGCGTTATTATCTCCCCACTGGAGATATAATCGCCACCTCCTTAAAGACGCTGGTTTCCTCAGAGAAAAAACAAAGACTTCCTTTCTTTCTCAGAAAACTCATTACCCCGACTACACACAAACACATGCTCGAAGGTTTATATATATATATATATATCTGTACATAAGAGTGTATAAAGGAAAGATTCTAGGGTTAGATCCGTATTAATATCGTGAGAGGAAACCATAAAACTCTTCGGAATGAGATCTTATTAATGATCGCGTTCATTAACTGAAGTAAATTGCATGTGCGAGGGAAGGCTTTGGGAAGACGTAAGGGTATCCAACTGTAAGATGATTACATCCCTATCAAAGATAGATCGTCTCTTAAGAATCTTAGCCGACTCCTAACAATGCAAAGTTCCATAGACCCACATCATCTCATATGCTAATGTTTGCCGTTCATATATATATATATATATATATATATATATATATATATATATATATATATATATATGTATAATTATATATATTATTTCGTCTAGTAAATGAAAAGACGGTATTTTATCGTATTGAAACGACTTTATTCTTTCTTCATGGTATTCTGCAATGATAATCAGTACAATTTTGTAATTCACCCGTTGCAATTTTCGTAAAAAACTTCCACCTAATCCAATCTAGGTACCTTCGATAATAAACATTGTTTTTTCTCAGAATTCGTCAATGGCTTCTTCATTTGCCCTAAAAACGTTGACCACGCAATTTTAACTTGATAAACTGGATTGTATAAAGAATTCTAGTTAGTTATTAAACCGCTGATGTACGGAGGATGGATGGACCAAATCAATTCTAAGACGCTTTTAGGTCTGTAAACAACAATAGGAGGTTGCTTAGCTGTCAAATTCACCTATCTGTGAGAGTTTGCCCTAATTGTCATCCTGATTGAAGTATGATCCTTCATTGCCGTTCTTTTTATTTCGGTATTTCACCAACAACCACTTCTGTTGGCAAACAGATGCTCGTATACCATTCAGAATACACGGTTCTACTTTGCCCTAATGTTGCTGTGAATATCCAGTTTATATGCCATGAGGAAACAGCTGATCATTTGCTTCAATGTGCTTTTGTGGGATTTGGTTCGTCTTTGGAAGACCCATACATTGGATTGCTGTCTTGTTTCGGGCTCATACGCATATATATAAGATTCTTCACCTGTTTAAGATGTTATACACAGCTTTTGAAGCACGAAGATTCTATTTCTTGAGCATTTATTAACACTAATTGACATACGAGGCATCTTTCTGAGCTTTTGTCAAGTTATTACGGTCTCCAACGTGATTAAATTGATTTCACAGCTTAATTTTTTGGTAATATCTTATTTATTCTCATCATATTAATCTCCAAGGATGTCTCAATCTCACAATAAGTCAAATTACCAGCTTCCTCCACTATTTCTAGGCACAGCATCAATGTTTTCATGGCATAAAAACTAATTTTTAACGACCTTCACGACTTTCGTCCCTGAGCGAACGGCGGCCATGATGGAATTCGTTATAATAGCGTTTTATATTGGCTTCATCGCCTCAAATTAGAGATAGCTAGAGACTCAAATTATAAATAGCAAACCTCCCACGTAAAAATCACATAATATACTCAATTCAATTTCTAAAGTCTCCTCGTTTTTTCTCCGGATTGAATAGAGTTAGGGTATTGAGAATAGTCTTAATACACGCGTCAATTCATTGCTAATTAGGTATGATATAAACTTGAAGTGTAAATGGCAATGAATTTTTATAACAACCAAAAGAGTATGTAAAGTCGCCAAATACCGATATTAATTTTCATCCTGAAAAAATGTCTTTAAAGTCATCTATTCCATTGTTGGACCATTTTATTATCTATATTCCGAAAGGAAACTATTTGATGCATACTTTACAGAAATATCGGCTTTCTCCTGTTTATTAAAATGCCGTAAAAAAGTATAAGACTTTACAAATTGAACACACTTTATAATGCTGTTATCTGGTCGTGGTTATGATAAAATCCTATCACTTGCTCAAATTCCTCAAGGTATTTTGCTTATATATATATATATATATATATATATATATATATATATATATATATATATATATATATATATATATATATTATATATATATACATATATATACAGGTTGACAACGAACAACTAATGTTGTTACCAGTAACTTGCTGTTGTAAATTTATATATATATATATATATATATATATATATATATATATATATATATATATATATATATATATATATATATATATATATCCTTGTAAATATAGAGGTATTGAGTGAAGAACAGGTAGTAGGAATGAAATTTGGATGGGAATTCCTTTAAAATCAGTTAGGTTTGATGATTACCAAGCTCTATTTAATGCCAGTCAGCCAATTAGAGGGGTTGCGAAAGCATTGCTGTGTGATTTGGAAATTCAGTGCGACACATATGGGTAGGGTATGAGAATCAATATATTAATAAAACCAAGGTTATGCGATTTTCCATAAAGAATAAGACTTCAGCTAAACATTAAAATAGGAGGGCAATTAAACCGGAGCAGGTAGAACAGTTTAATACGTATCTCTGGCAGTGTTAGTTGGCCCAAAGATGGTATCATAGTAAGTAGTACGGACGTAAGGAGAAGAATTGCGTCATATTAGGCAAAGAGGCCCCACAGACAAGGAGGAAGAGGAGGGAATTAAGATGAGAGAGGGACGTTGATTATAAGGATGTTAATATGAAAATACTCTATTAGAAACTTTTGATATGTTAAGCGTAGTGGCTATGGAAACGTGGTCATTTAAGCAGGAGGATAGACGTACAGGGTTCGTCCGGAAAATAAGTGTACTGATTTTTTCCCGCCGCTCCAGGCGCGCCCAGCACCGCTCTGACGAGCTGCGATTGGAGGGGGGTATGTTGGCAAGCGACGCTGAAAAAGGCAGTCGGCTCTGAGCTGTGGTGTAGTGAGGAGCTCTGTTAACGCGAACCTCCACGCTCGACCCACGTCACGGAACGCGATGCCGAAGCAGCGTTATTCCATCAAATTTGCAGTAAAGCTTGGGAAATCGTCTACCGAAACTGTCGGTATGATTAACCAGGCTTACGGGGAGTCAGCCATGTCCAGAAACATGATCTTTCGGTGGCACAAGATGTTCGTGGAGGGCAGAGAAGAGGTCGACGACGAACCACGGCCTGGACGCCCATCAACGACACTCACCGACGAAAATGTGCGAAAAGTTCGCGATGTGCTGAACTCTGGTCGTCGTCTTAGTGTTCGGATGATAGCAGAGCAGTGTAATGTGCCAAAAACAATAGTGCACGAGATTATTAGGGAGCAATTACAGATGCGAAAAATTTGTGCAAAGTTGGTACCGAAAGTGCTCAGTGATGATCAAAGACTCAATCGTTTGGAAATCGCGACACAACTTGCGGATTACTGCAAAAATGATCCACATTTTTTAGAGAACTGTTCTGTTCCCGAAGATAAAGAGGAGTTTGAAAGGAACGCGATACGGGACTTTGGACGCCGTCAAAGAGGCCGTGACGACGTGTCTTCGAGAGGTTCCCGATGATACCTTCGCGGGAGCGTTCCAGGAATGGGAACGCCGCTGGAACAAGTATCGACTCACAAGGGTCCTATTTTGAGGAATATTAGCTTAAGATATGTAAAAGTGTAATAATTTTTTTTTCCTGAGCTCAGTACACTTATTTTTCGGACGAACCCTGTAGATTGGTTGCTCATCAATTGATATATATATATATATATATATATATATATATATATATATATATATATATATATATATTAATGTGTGTGTGTGCTTATGGAGAGGAGAGAATGATAGATAGAATGGACCGAAAGGAGGAATGAGGAAGTATAGTATAGAGCACTAGGTATCGAGGGGAGAAAGAGAGAGAGAAAGAGAGAGAGGGGTTTATTTTGGAGATATTATTACTACTAAGGAGGAGGAGCTGGGGAGGAGAAGAAAGATATGGATTGGAAGGGATTGGATTGATTGATCGGCATTAATAGTGAATGGATGTGGAAGAAGAAGACTATATAATATATAGAGAGGGGAGAATGTTAATGGTATTAGGAGTAAGTAGGGATAGGAATAGGTGATAGATAGGGATGTGTCTTAGATAGGGATGTATGTAGGGAGGAAGGAAGTACTCAGAGATGAAGAGGGACTTGGATATAGAGCATGTTCGCTGGATTTCATGTTTTTTTAGGGGTAATAAAGAATTTATTTGGTCCAAAAACCTACCTTAACCAGGAAATTACCTTATAATATTAATAATAATAGTAATACATATAGCTATTTTATGTATATATATGTAAGTACAAGTGTATATAAATATATTTTTCTATATATATATATATATATATATATATATATTGCATATTTATGTATACATATATATGAATGTGTATATATATATATATATATATATATATATATATATATATATATATATATATATATATATATATATATATTGTATATGTATGTATACATATATATATATATATATATATATATATATAGTAGCAAAGGAACCGATTTTATCGAACGTCTAAGACCTATATAGCCGGTTGCGCGTATAATTAAACTTTCGCGACAGAAGCGCGAATAATAAACTCGAATCGCTTAAATGCGCATGCGCGATCCCGAGATCGTCAGAGAGAGAGACAGAGTCTCTCAAAAGCCAAAGTCCATGAAGATCACAAGGGAGACAAGGAAAAGAAATTCTCCCTCCGCACGAAACAGTCACCCCCTTCCCTTTAAGAAAAAAAAACCCCAAACCCCACCAACACAGACGAAAGGAAGCGAGGGAGAAGGGGGAGACTGCTCCGCCATCTTAAACCAACCCAACCCAACAGAAAAAAAAAACCATCCTCCTCTGTAATTTGAATTCCCAAAAGCCGTTACGTCCCATTTAATGACGTAATGAGGGTAATTGTCTCGGCGGAGGGATATGCATTGTCGGCACGTTGGGCGGCAGGGGAGGGGAAGAGGAAGGTTGGCCGGTTGCCATGGAGACCGGGGCGGGTAGGGGAGGCGGGTCACGTGACCGAAAACTTCCTCCCGACGACCAGTGCCACTGAACGCGTGCATACGAGTTATATATATTTATAACCTATATATATATATATATATATATATATATATATATATATATATATATATATATATATATATATATACGCGATCTTAGAAGCCAGCAAAACCTTTATTTTGCTTAAGATTTATTTATACGATTTTAAGAGCATCCAAAGACCCGCTATTTATATAATTACGACACGATTTCCCTCGGTAACACATGGTCAAAATATGGGTCTTCCGATGATTCTCCAAAACAAATATTCCCTTCTTAAAACTCTTTGACTCGGATAAGAACAAAATTTGGCGTGTTATCTTACGATGGACACCTCAAAAAACAGTAATTATTCATGACGAATCGAACACAGAACCTTATAAATGACAAATCTAGCATTTGAAGAATGTTTTCGATCGAGATTTCATTGGAATATCTTTGAATTTGAAACAGATTAACCAAAATAACAGAAAAATACGATTTTTGTCCAATAAAAAACGCGATTTTAGGTCTTTAAAAAGCTTTATTTTCTTTAAGATGTTATTCTTCTATACACATATCAATGATTATGTTGTCCTATACATTCTTCAAAGTACTCTCTCTGTTCATTCGTAGTAATGGCTATCTAGGCCTTCTTCTTATTATTATTATTATATATTCCATCTTCTTCTTAATATATATTCATTTCCATTGTTTAATAATAATAAAGCACCCTCCCCTTTGGAAGTCCTCCTCCTCTTATTTAAAGGCAGTTCAGTTCTTATTAAGGTTATTCTTATTTAATAAGGAGTAGTAGTTTTCTATATCGTCGATTCTTCTTTGCTTTATTATTTATTTATATATTGTCTGTCTCTTCTCCAACAAACATATTATTATCATCTCGTGTTCCCTTAAAGTGATATGACACGTACTATGTCCCCCCCAATCATTATCATCGCATTTCATCGCATTTCTTTTGGAATATATGGGAAAAAAGTCGTAAAATGGGGCAAAGATCTATTAAGAATAATAATAGCTATCAGTACAGCTCTCAGTAATTTCTGATGATAACTTTTACCACTGTACTTCACCGTATAAACCTTGATATTCCGATTCGTCCCTCCGTGATAACGTCAATTTATATTTTTCAGACGGCAAAGGGTATTAAAAACCAGAAAGGATAACAGAAACTATAACATAACTGTCATACGATACTCACAGCTCAACGATCCTCCATAAAGCATAAAGATGTCTCCTCATTGGGTTTCTCAGGCAACCAGCGACTAGCTAATGAGCCTGGCTATATAGTCCAATGCGTCATGGCCGTCAGATTGTACCAATTTCACGTAAATATTACAAATTAACACTTATAGTGATTATTTCAGTGTTACCACCTTTGTAAACATTCAAATTTATCTAATCAATTCGATAATATCGTGTGTATCGCAGTGTCTAATCGATAAACCATTCAATTTACTTTAAAATATCGATATTTGTCTTTGAAAACATCGCATATTTGATGCTTAGTACAATATACACGACATTATAATAACCATATGTTTATTAAGGAGTGGTTTGACTGATAAAACTCCTGTTTCGGGCGAAATTGAGTCCATTTCTTTTTTTTTTAAATCGTTTATGTTACGCAAAAATCGATACAGGACTTAAAAAAACCCTTTTCTTCCTTAAGATAATCCCCAGTTACCTTAGACTTACGACGGAAGTAGTTGAAATTATGTCTCCGAAGACGTAATGGGTAGGGTACTACTAATTCTAGAACCCTGAAAACCCTTTGAGTTTAGAAATCGTTTGTGAAGGGAATCAAGGTGCCAAATAAGGGTATTTCAACCGCTTCCTCTCCCGATCATTTTTCTCTTGGGAGAAAATTACACTCTCTCGCTCTCAGGGTACAAAGGGAAAATATCCTTTTGTCAAAGTTTCGCTTAATTTAGTGAGTAAAGACCTCTCTTGGTCCATTTAGAAAAGGGTACGAACTGTTCTCTCATCCTTATTGAAGGGTACGCAATTGGTTTCCCATTCCTACAGGGTTTTTTTGTGTTACAGAAAAGGGTATGGGAGTTTCAAAGTTTCAAAAAGGATGCGTGTGGAAGAGCAAGGGTTTGCTGGAGAACCGATGGCAGATGTCACGTATCCGAACAGATGAACGGAAAGCACCCTAGTCTTTTTGAGGGTGTCGAACTTGGGTTATTATTTCGGTCAGTGTGCGGATATATATATATATATATATATATATATATATATATATATATATAAAGAAAACCCTTTTTCAAATCGGACACGAGTTTATTAAATTGCAGGGGTTTCGCAAAAGATATAATTATGGAACCCTCGTGAGTTATGCTGTCTCCAAAGGGTGTCCTTTTTAAAAAAAGCCAACAGGATGTAGGGCATGGCAGAATCGTAATCCCGCTCCTACCCTCACCCCGGTCGAATAAAAGGGTTTCCGGACCCCATGCTGAGATTGGGAGGTCAGGGGTCTTTGTCGCGTCGAAAGGATATTCAATACAGTGTGACGAGAAAAAAATAAAAGAATTGTCCCTGTCTTTCACCCATATACAACGGTAAGAACTGGTTGAGAGATGCGCGTGATCGCCATCTTGCCCGCACGTGTTTCCATGGGTTATATCGAACAATAGGGTATTTGCCTGTGTTTGAAAAGCTTCAATCATGTCGTCTGCGCGTAATAATAATCCTGTCGCGTGTTGGGAATCGTTATAGGGTGAAGTACAAAGGGTATTTCTGTATTATTATTTGATGTGAGATGCAATCGTAAGGGGTTTTTGGGGAAGGGGTGTACTTAAACAATGCGAGAACACGGTTTAGATTGTAGATGGACCAGGTGCTATAGGAAAGGTGTCGAGTTTCGAATTATTTTTAATATATTCGTTTTTTAAATCGAAAATTAAGGCGATAGGAGAAAAATTAGGATTTTTATGTATAGTTTAAACTCAGGTCTATCGTTTAAAATCAAAATATAGACACTTTTCCGGTTAAATTCAATCTCTTTCGTCCTGTTTGGTCCGGACAAGAGACGATTTTTTATTCAGGTTTCTGTGTATGTGTGTGTATATATATGTATATATATATATATATATATATATATATATATATATACATATACATATATATTTGAGTATAGTCACGTGGAAACAATTAGAGGACCTTGTAATCTGAACAGACCTCGTATTCTGCGGTAGTGTTAGGATAACTCATCGATTTTCTCTCTATTGAAAACTAAATTGGACCTTTTATCAGTGTATAATTAAAAGGAAAGATTATATCTTAATTATTGCAATTTTTTTACGTTTCTAAATTTGAATTTTTGGTAGAAAAAAATTAGAAGACTTTACAACTTGAACACCTCCGAATTTTTGCGCCATGGCCCCAATATATCAAATTACTCTCTCTCTCTCTCTTACTAAGTAAAACTCTCTCAGATGTTTTTTTAAATATCTGAAATTATAAAGAAGTGTCATTTCTTTAATTTGCATAAGAACTAACAGTATTGAAAGCCTATCTTAATACGAACTGAAAATAAGATTTTAGAAATTGAAAAAAATTGTAACGATGTAAATCTGAAACCTAATGCAAACACATGCTTTGTAGACCACCACAAACAAAATGACCTTCAAAAGCAATCCTGGTCTGGTGGCATGTGGAATTAACATTCTCCCGTCAACATGCATGCTTAGGTCTAAGGTCGTTACATAGTTCATCCAGTGTAGTATTTTGAGAAGCGGATAAAGTATGGATACGTGTTCTGGTAATACAAACAAAATGACTTTCAGAAGCAACTGCTGTGGCATGTGGAAATAACATTCTCCCGTCAACATGCATGCTTAGGTCTGAGGTCGTTACATAATTCATCCAGCGTAGTATTTTGAGAAGCGGATGAAGTATGGAGACGTGTTCTGGTAATACAAACAAAATGACTTTCAGAAGCAACTGCTGTGGCATGTGGAAGTAACATTCACCCAACTTGACACGCATGCTTAGGTTTGAGGTCGTTACATTAACCAGTGTAGCATTTCGTAGAAGCGGGTGAAGTATAGAGACGTGTTCTATAGAGGTGCTATATATGTCAACATTTGCGAGTTTAAACAGCCTGACTATATAAAAAGTGACTCCTACTGAGATTCAATCGTCGTTTAAAGGCTGTTATGGTTTACGATGCTGTTGATTGGTCTACTATTTTAATCTGATATGGGTGGTAAAATATCGTGGTTGAGAGCCTGGGAAAAGGCCAAAAATCATTGTTGATGATGAAACACGAGCAGCGGACGTCCGAGATCACTGACCCACAGACGATGTATATAAACATCGCAGCAAACTCGTTTTTTGAAGATTTGATTCAAAAATAACCAAAGGCGAATCACTTATATCGAAAGCGTATATATCGCATATCACACCATATTGGAGTCAAGTTTGTCGTGTTTTTTGAAATGGCAGCAGACTGGCTAGCCAATAATAATCTTTTGCAAAAATGACAATGAAACGCTTTTCCACAGAAACACAATTCGCGCGAGCAACTGGAACCTGAGGCTATTGCGAAACCATTAAGATATTTGTAAACGATTCCAAAACACCCTCATATCTTATTCACCCTTCTGCGATGCCTTCGGCGATTTCTATTAAGCTATCTTATTGATGATGCTTAAAAACCTCATTGTTGC
>NW_027286822.1:227500-232500 GCF_022747635.1 Hetaerina americana
TCAGAACTTGAACGGACTTTGATATGTGATTTTTACGTAGGAGGGTTTTTATAATTGAGGTCTCGGACAACACTAAGTGCCTTAGTGACGCCATCTAGTGTTTCAATCTGAAAGCGTTGACCCTTTTAACCGTAACTATATCCAGAAAATTCTTTTTTTGATCGTAACTATTGTCGAATGCAAAAAAATTGAGTTTACCTCGGGAGCACATAAAGACATTGATTTTTTTATTCACGATTGTAGACTTGGATTATCAAGACATGAGTGAATTCATCAACTTACTTCCAAATTTGGCGATAATGCCCGGTTCTTTGGTATGTTGGGAGCCTTATAATTTGGTGTGTATGTTGAAAAATATATATATTATATATAAACTGAAACAATATGTACTTCAATGTGCTTCTATGCCATCCCCTTGTATTAAACTGCACAGGGTTATGTTTCTAACTGATATTCCCGCAAATTCATACGCAAATTAGTTAAATGGATATGTATTCTCTAAGCGAAAGATTGTGTTTTAAATTATTATTAATTTTGATACAATAAATACGTTGGTTTAGGAGAAAAATATTGTAAACTTTAGAAATTGAACAGACGTAGAATTTTGTGTTGAGTGTCTAGTTAGACAATGGTTTTTTTGCTATTCTAAAATAGGCTTGGATATTATGAAAGGTTATTCTTATGTACAAAGGAATATTATTTAAATTTCTCTAAGTTTAAACTCACTCAATTGAATACGTTAGCAGAAAAAAATTAGTTTGCAAGGGACGAAATTAAAGATCTTTCGATATGAAAAGATCCCTGAATTCTGTGATGTGGGTCGTAAAATTAATTCTTCTCTGTCAGCCTAATTGTAATATCGATCTTTTGATATCTAATATATATAAATAGAGGTTATTTCTAGAACATAAGAAAATTTTAACTATTACAATATTGGGTAAAAGTTGAAATTAATTATAAGACTTTACAACCTGAACCCACGAATATGCTTTGTGGGTAGCTTCGAATTATTTCATTATTATCTCTCAAATAAATACAGAATTCGATCTTTTTATGGTGTAATAATATGAACAATAAATCACTTCTTCTTTGTCTATAAGTTTCATTTTTCAATTTCGTTTTGTTTAGTCACAACATATTATAAGACTTTCCTCTGCAGACTTTCAGGAAGGGTGAAATCGGTGCGCTGTACAGCAAAGTTAAATCGTTATCGGGAAGTAAGAAAGGGATATCTATGCTAACAGTTAGAGATAAGGCGGTTAAGGTAATAGTTGAAGCAGGAAAGATCCAAGAGAGATGGAAGGAGTATATAGGAGAACTGTATAGTAAAGAACTCAGACCAACAAAGTTACACACTGAAAAAGAAAATGACGTAGAGGAAGACAGCTTAGGTCCAGGCACACTAGGGAATGAGATAGAAAGGGCATTTAGGGAGATGAAACTAAATAAGGTCCGTGGGGGTAGATAACATTCCCGTGGAACTTTTAAAATGCTTAGGAAAATGTGGGAGGAAGAGGCTATATGGGCTGATCCGTAGTATTTATGACGAGGGAATCTGGCCGGAAGACTTTGTGAGATCAGTTTTAGTTCCTATTCCGAAAAAGGTAAAGGCCACGTCATGTGAGAACTATAGGACAATTAGTTTGATACCCCACGCAGCTAAAGTTGTTCTCAGGATCATAAACAAAAGGATAGAGAGTAGGGCAAATGATTACTTGGGGGATGATCAGTTTAGGTTTAGGAAGGGGAGAGGTACGCGTGGTGCCATTGCAGTAATGAGATTATTAATCGAGAGGAATATAGAACACAACCAGGAGGTATTTGCCTGTTTCGTAGATTTCGAAAAAGCGTTTGATAGAGTGAATTGGGAAAAACTAATGAGTATATTGCAGAAAATAGGAATAGATTGGAGGGAAAGGAGGCTAATCCGTAACCTGTACATGTCTCAGACTGCTCAGGTGCGGGTGGGAAACGGGGAGTCAGGATGGGCAGTGTTAGGAAGGGGTGTAAGGCAGGGTTTCCCATTGTCACCGTTGCTGTTCAACCTGTATGCAGAGGAAATGATCAAAGAGGCATGGGAAGAACTCGAGGTAGGAATGAAAGTGGGGGGGAATTCGTAAAATCAGTTAGGTTTGCTGATGACCAAGCTTTAGTTTGTCAGCCAGCCGAGGGGCTGCAAGCATTGCTGAGTGAATTGGAAATTCAGTGCGACAGGTATGGGATGAGAATCAATGTTAATAAAACAAAGGTTTTGCGATTTTCTAGAAAGAAAAAGGCCAAGCTAAACATTAAAATAGGAGGGGGAAAACTAGAGCAGGTAGAACAGTTTACGTATCTCGGTAGTGTTTTGGACCAACACAGTATCAAAGTAGTAAGGACGTAAGGAGAAGAATTGCGCTAGGCAAAGAGGCTTTCACAAGGAGGAGGGAGTTGATGACGGGGACTTTGAGTAAGGATGTTAAGAAAAGACTTGTAAAAACTTTTATATGGAGCGTAGCTATGTACGGCTATGGAATCGTGGTCATCGAAGCAGGAGGATAGACGTAGACTGGAGGCTTTTGAAATGTGGGTATGGAGAAGAAGAGAGAAGGTGAAATGGACAGAGAAGAAAACAAATGAGGAAGTACTTGGTATGGTGGGTGAAGAGAGGGGTTTGTTGGGAGCAATCCTATGGAGGCAGGAAAAGTGGATGAAGGGGGTGTTGACCGGCAGTGGGATGTTGAAGACTGTGATAGAGGGTAGAATGTTGGGCAAAAAAGGAAAGGGAAGAAACAGGATAGGGATGTTGGACGGGGTGAAGGGAGGAAGAAAGTACTCTGGGATGAAGAGGGTCCTGATATAGAGTAGGATGATGGATTTTGTGTTTTGTTAGGAGTAATAAAATATTTGTTTCTTAGTTTTGTCCATCCAAATACCTACCTTAACCGGTAGATTACCTTGAAAAAAAATAAATAAGACTATAACTTGAACGTGCCACCATATTTTTCGATCAGGTCCTCTTTAATCAATAGTTTTCACTAGAAGAAAAACGAAATCGGATATAAAAATAACGGGTTCTTATAGAAAAGAGTTATTTCTTTATTTCCTATAAGTTTCAATCAATTTCCTTCAATAATTTTCATGAAAAAAATTAAAATACCTCAGAACTTAAACAAAGTCAAATTTTTATCGGAAAACACGTTTTTTACGTAGTGACTATAGTCCGTAGTGCGCTAGCTGATACTATGTAAGGCTGATATTATTTGCGAGAAATTGGCGTGATTTTTTTAAGCATATATCTGAGTTTTACTCAGTTTTCCTTAGGAAGGGACACACGTGTTCTATCCATTAAATTCGCGATACTGGTTCAATCAGGCGACCATGACGCATTGGACTATATAGCCCCGCCCATTAGCTAGGCATTAGTTGCCTGAGAAAGCCAATAAGCCGTCTGTGTGCTTTGGCGCATCATCGTGCTTTGCGTTTGATATGCTTAGTTTATGCATAGTTTCTGTTGTATGTATATATATATATATATATATATATATATATATATATATATATATATATTCGGTTCGGGTCGTCCGGAAAATAAGTGTACTGATTTTTTCCCGCCGCTCCAGGTGCGCCCAGCACCGCTCTGACGGGCTGAGATTGGAGGGGGGTATGTTGGCAAGCGACGCTGAAAAAGGCAGTCGGCTCTGAGCTGTGGTGTAGTGAGGAGCTCTGTTAACGCGAACCTCCACGCTCGACCCACGTCACGGAACGCGATGCCGAAGTTTTTGGAGCAGCGTTATTCCATCAAATTTGCGGTAAAGCTTGGGAAATCGTCTACTGGAACTGTCGGTATGATTAACCAGGCTTACGGGGAGTCAGCCATGTCCAGAAACATGATCTTTCGGTGGCACAAGATGTTCGTGGAGGGCAGAGAAGAGGTCGACGACGAACCACGGCCTGGACGCCCATCAACGACACTCACCGACGACAATGTGCGAAAAGTTCGCGATGTACTGAACTCTGATCGTCGTCTTAGTGTTCGGATGATAGCAGAGCAGTGTAATGTGCCAAAAATAATAGTGCACGAGATTATTAGGCACCAATTACAGACGCGAAAAATTTGTGCAAAGTTGGTGCCGAAAGTGCTCAGTGATGATCAAAGACTCAATCGTTTGGAAATCGCGACACAACTTGCGGATCACAGCAAAAATGATCCACATTTTTTAGAGAACGTTTTAGCGATAATAAAGCGAAATTTTTTAGTGATACGGGACGTTGGACGCCGTCAAGGGGGCCGTGACGACGTGTCTTCGAGAGGTTCCCGATGATGCCTTCGCGGGAGCGTTCCAGGAATGGGAACGCCGCTGGAACAAGTGTATCGACTCACAAGGGTCCTATTTTGAGGAAAATTAGCTAAAGATATGTAAAAGTGTAATAATTTTTTTTCCTGAGCTCTGTACACTTATTTTCCGGACGAACCCTGTATATATATTAGGTAATTTACTGGTTAAGGTAGGTTTTTGGATGGACACAGCCAATAAAAATAAATATTTTGTGACTCCTAACAAAACACAACGTCCCACTATACATCAGGTCCCTCTTCATCTCTGAGTACTTTCTTCCTCCCTTAATCCCCTATCTAAGGCATCCCTATCCTGTTCCTTCCCTTTCCTCATCTGCCATTGACATTCTCCCATCTATTACAGTCTTCTTCAACATCTGACTATTGCCGGTCAATACACCCTTCATCCACTTTTCCTGCCTTCTTAGTAATATCTCCCAACAAACCCCTCTCTTCGCCCACTATACCAAGTACTTCCTCATTTTGTTCCCTTCTTCTCTGTCCATTTCACCTTCTCCATTCTTCTCCACACCCACATATCTACAATTGCCTCCATTCTACGTCTATCCTCCCGCTTCTATGACCACGTTTCCATAGCTGCACATAGCTATGCTCCATATCAAAGTTTCCTAATGAGTCTTTTCTTAACATCCTTACTCAACGTCCCTCTCATCTTAACTCC
>NW_027286822.1:235000-245000 GCF_022747635.1 Hetaerina americana
CTTAGTGATCGTAAAAAATTGATTCCTAATACAAAGTTAAACAATCCACGTCTTTGAATCGATTAAAACAAATCACTCGCCAAATGCGCTTGTTTTAATTATATTTCCGCTTCCATCTTGTTCTTGTTTACGTCGATACCACTGTTGCTCCTCATTTATAAAAATGGCGGAGTTGTACAGAAATCATAACTGAGTGTTTTCTTTCGTACGTTTCGTTCGTAGAATGTAATCAATGAAAGAATTACTAAAATATATGTCTTGTAATTGAGCAATACCTCGTATAAAACCTTTTCACGACTATTTCGCGCTCGTAAACAGTTGAAAAACGTTAATAAACCTGCTCTAACTAAGCAAATATAATATTTAATGTGTTTGTTTCACCTATAGTAACAATTAAACCTTGGTAACATACTGAAAACAATTGACATGTGATTTTTATGCATGCGTAACCCATTGCGCATCAAGATTTACGTTTTTTTAATGTGTAAACACAAAACATTTATTAGAACTCGTGCTTATGTCTATAATAGTTTAGAAAATGGCGAAAAAACATGTAAATATAACAAATTCATTGTGTCGTTAGCGTTCATTCATGGATTCATTCCTGAATGGCTTGTATTTGTTAATTTTCCCCTGTATAGTGTTATTAATATGAGATTCATCACATATTAGACTTATAATTGAACAAAACTTCGTCTATAAACATTTGACAACCGTTTTGCGCTAGGAAACAGTTGAAAAAAGTCAACAAAAGCGTTCCGAAATCCAATTCTCATCTACGACCCGTGTTTTTTCGGTCTGATTCGACCCGTACGGCAATTATCATCCCTCGGGTTCGTCTGCAGGGCATGCGGGCCGCACTCTTAACCCTTACTTAAGTACGAAACACGGGGGATGTTATCTCAAAGGCGAACAGTACCCTCATTAAACGAAATTCTCCGAGAAATACTTTTAAAAGGCTTAAACCCTTTTCCCCAAGAGGAGAGAATCTTCCAATTTTTTCTCTTCTCGACACCAAACCTTAACGAGGTCCACCATTAAATGTGTTTCGAGGGAAAATTGAGGTCTATCTCTTGCCGTAGGCGCCATTGTTTACCCATAATTCCCCTCGACGCCGCGTCGCCATGGTTACGTAAACAACCCCGCCGTTTCCCCTTCGGCCCGCCGCCACTCTCCCGGCGCCACTATCGCATTTTCCCCAAAAAGGGACGCAATTTAAAGATTCATTTTTTTCTCCAAATAAAAAAGATAATTTTCGGAGCAATTTGACGGTACCATATTTGTTCCAGAATATTATTCCAAAATTTAAAATTACTACCTACTTTCAGATTCGATAATTCGACTTTTATTTCTTAGAATTCGTTCGATATATCTATCCAGATACCAATAATCGATTAGATCAAATTATTTACCGATGGATCCCGATAAATCGAGTACTTACAACAGATATCGTTATTTCTATCGAACCAAATTCGATCAATTGATTTGATACAACATTTAATCGACCGAAATCGAGTTTTCTTTAGCTAAAAACAAGATCTTTCTGATTTCCTTTATTGTTAAGGTTCGATATATCGAATTTTATTCGATATACTTCCTTAGAAACATCGAAATAACTTTATTTATAAATCCTATTATACTAATATTCGACATATCTCGAGTTTGTCTCATATGTACCAGAAGGCACTCTAAATTGAGATTAGATAAATCGACTTTTATTCGACACTCTTCGTTCGCTACAGCTATATCCGGATGGATTCGATACAACTATTTACCGACAGATCTCGAGTTTTTTAATCAATCCTTATATATGCCTAATTCCCCTCAGAATTGAGACTCGATAAATCGATTTTTCTTCGATAAACATCGTGAGTTATATCGAACCGAATTAGATTAATCGATTTGATTCAGCATTTAATCCACAGAAATCGAGTTATATAAGTAAAAACATTATCTTCCTGATTCCTATTACAGTTATGATTCGATGCATCGAATTTTATTCGATACATATCGTTAGATATAACGAAACTTCACATATAAATCCTATCAAACTTATTATTGACATATCTCGAGTTATATCGCTAAACAATTGGTGTAACAGATGGCTCTCTAAATTTAGATTTGATAAATCGACTATTTTTCGATGCATATCGTTCAATATATATCGAAAGTAAAACCGCTAATTGAATCTATCCAACTAATGATCGACTGATCTACAGGTAGAGTTTTTTTTGGGTAAAATTTTCTTATGGCGACTCAGTTCTCGTATTTTATGCTGAGACAACCATTTAAAAATGCAGGCCAAAAGATATTCTATGAGGAATAATAGGACAATGAATACTTAAAAATTAATTTGAATAAGTTTTAATAAGAAATAAACTATCAATTATATGGAAATTATATCTATTTCCTTTAAATCCGATTAAATCTTCGGTAGAAATCCAATTTTTTCACAGAACTACCGGCTGTTAATTTAATTTACTTGGTAATTTTATAATCTACAAATGATTATCGTAAAAAAATATACAAAAATACATAATTTTCGGTTTTAAATCGAATAAGACGCTTTTTGATAATGATGGATTAATCCAATATGGTCGCCGCACGCAACAGAACGTAAAGGTTGACGCAATTACCTTTTATCACTCTTCAATTTTTTTTCTCTCCCGCTTTGCATTCTTCAATTTTTTCTACCACATTTAAACCGATGCTTTCGTATGAAGAAGCATCATGGCCAATTGCGCAACGGATTGATTGAATTCTTCCATTTCTGGGGTTAAGGATATATAAAAAAATTATATTATCGACCATAATTGGAATAAACTTACAAATTACCAAAAGCGAAAAGGAAGTGGACAATTGGCTGTCGGAATTAAAACCGTAGTTGGCGCAGTAAACATGGCCACAGCGACGATGTTGTAATATTTGTGTGTGTGTGTGTGTGTGTATGAGAAATTTCGATGTCAGATGTGAGTGCTTGGGCGTAAAATTGCTCCGACGTATAATTATTTTAAGAAAAAATATAAAATTAAACCCAAACCCTTTCCCCACCCCTATTGGTCGTACGTGTAACGAGTCACTTCCGGTTCTGTTCAATACGCCATTTTAATTAAACTGATGGTTCCTTTTTTTCAAAATAAGGTTTTAATCACGGTTTGTTGGAGGAGGGAGTTCAAAACACCTTAATTTGTCGATGGATACTTAACGATTTCCTGTGCGGTTCCATCGAAATGGTACGCGGTGTGAAATTATCGTAAATAATAATCTCTTTCCTGTTAGCGATGATTCAGACCGACGCCTCCTTTTCGAAATACGTGTTCCGGTTGATTTTAACACGTAAACAAACCCTTTGGGAAAGTTAATTTGAATGATTTTAATGGAACAGAAAGGTTAATATACTAATAAACACATTCTAAATCCTGAAATAATAAAGATTAAAAACATTTATCGGCTTAAAATCAACGCACTACGACATTAAGCAATGAATTTTCAATATTCTCCGCCATTTTCAAAAACAGACACAACAATTGTATCGACGGTAAACAAAGAATAAAATAGAAGCGGAAACGTGACGAAAAAAAGCGCAATTGGCCAGTCTTTTGTTTCAATCAATTGCATTACGTAGCTTTTAAGTGTAATATACGATATTAGAATATTAATTTCGACTTTTAGAACAACTTAACGTTGGTATTGTCATTATAACATTGTATTAATTAATATTATTCTCAAATAGTCGTACATTTTAACCCAATTGTGGAGTTCGATATATTTCTAGCGAGTTTATTCTTGAAATAATTACGATAATCGATAGTTTTCGCGTATATTACTGGACAATTAGGACATTTTTCAGTTTTAAGAGTCAATATAGAATCTTTTCTACCATTCTGTCCATTAAATACGCCAACAGATGACTTAAAAAACTATTTTGGTATCAATTCAGTCTTTCCTTTAAAGGCAGTCGTTTTTTAGGGTTCTTTTTAAATAATAGCAATTTTTATCGTCTTTATTTCATTGGGAATACATAGGAAAAAGTCGCAAAAAAGGCAGCGAAGATCTTATTAAGAAAATATTAGCTTAAATGAGACAAATTCAATCCCTAATCAAAGACATAACTGCATATTAGTATTGACTCAAGGAACTTAGCCAAAATAAGACTATAAAATGCACAATTTACATCATTTAAAACTAGTTAATAGATTTTTTAGAAGTTTATAACCCTATGGAAGATAGTAGGGACCATAGAAAAGATAACAGGACTGAATTGTGGGTCAAAGAACCATTTCGAAAGAAAGACCGAATGTTATCGAAAAAAAATGAGATCTTTTAAGAAAATTTCCTTACGGCTCGGATACCTGGTCGTCAGTTAGGTCCGAATTCTTGCTTGAAAACTTTTACACCTACTTTCACACTATTTATTCGAGAAAATTCAAGCACATCATTTATAAAATTAAGAAATTTAATTAGATAATGTGTGATAAAGGTTTGAAGCAAGTTTTCGAACCGCTCGGAAACGTGGTCATGAGGTATGTTCAGAATTTAAGTGGATTGTATAAGTTAAACGCATGTTTATTTAAAAATTAACTCCAAGAAGAAGAATTGAGGTGCCGTTTATAAATAATTAAGAACTATAATTGGCTGATTTTACATTTCGACTAGAAACATGGTTTCATACCGCTCTAAAACTTGGTCATCAGGTAATTTCGAATCGGTATTATCCTAAGTAACTAAAAAGCCTATTACTTAAATATTAATTAAATGGAATTAGAAGTTAGAAGCCCTTTGGTAAGGATAAATATATATATATATATATATATATATATATATATATATATATATATATATATATATATATATATATATGTATATGTATATATATGTATATATATGTGTATATATATATATATATACATTATAGACTTGAAGTAGGACTTGAAATATAAATATAAATATATACATATAAATATATATATATATACATATAAATATATATATATATATATATATATATATATATATATATATATATATATATATATATATATATATATATATATATATATATCTATATATATCTAAATGATAGACTTGAAGTAGGAAGGCTTGAAGAATATGAATATATATATATATATATATATATATATATATATATATATATATATATACAATTAGCCAATTATAGCGTCTAATGGGGCAATAGATCCATTTTGAGGCCCAGAGATGTTTAATCACGTGTGCATTTCGACCTCAAACGATCGCCATTTTCGAGTCTAACTGCTGTGCAATAGGGTATAACCACCGTCTTGGGCGATGGAGGAAGTTTAAGGCGAAGGGAAGTGGTCTCCAGATTGAAGAGAGAAGTAGGAGGAAGAGGTGGACGTGGTGGGGCAGAAAGAAGTGTCGGACTGTCGTGGACCACAAGGAACTATGGTGAACCACAATATGAGGCGCTCAAGCACGCCTCAACTGTTTCCAGCCGCCTGTGACGAAACGGCCGACAAATGGATGGCTGGCTCCCTCTATCCAATACTCCATCCAATACACATCCATTGATATATATATATAAATATATATATATAAATATATATATATGTATATATATATATGTATATATATATATATATATATATATATATATATATATACATTGATTCTCTTCCTTGACAAAGCTGGCTAGAATCACCAAAAACCCCTCTCTTCGCCCACCATACCAAGTACTTACTCATTTCTTTTTGGGGATCGAGATGGTGCGGGGGCTAACGTACTGGCTTCCCACCCTGAGGGCGCGGGTTCAAATCCCGGCGGTGTTGAATATTTTTCAGAGGTATCTCGATCCCTACTTGAGGTGCTTTGTTGAGGGCACTTTGAGTGAGTACGCCGTCCGTCGTATGGGACGTTAAGCTGCGGACCCCCCTGCGGGCGCCTTTCGTAAAGAGTAGTAGGCTAATGCCGACGCCGGGTTTGTCTCCTCCCTTCATCCTTTCCTGTCCATCCCCTATGGCGCAAATGACCTTAGCTGTCGGTCGCCTCCCCTCAAAACTACTACTACCTCATTTCTTTTCTTTTCGGTCCATTTCACCTTCTCCATTCTTCCTTCTCTACACCCACATATCTACAATAGTCTCCAATATACAGCGATTATTGACTTTATGACTTTAGTGACGTGGGTATTTACGTCATCGCGAGAGATTATTGATCTCCAATGGCAACGATGCTCATTTTTTCAAACCATTTGTTTCTAAATGTCATGGTTACTGCTTTATACGATCTACTAATAGCAAAAACCTATTTACTATGGTTCAGAGTAGAGTATTTGAACTATTCTGTCCGTGAAAAATTTGTCATAACATTTCGGGTATTTAAACTCGTTAAAAATATAATAATCGTGAAAATTAATTTTTGAAGTACTTATAACAGACTTTAAGCTTTAATAATATGCAAAAATCATTTTTCTACGATGAAATTTGACAGAGTTACAAGCGATTTAATTCGAAACTTTCGGTGAAACACGACGAAAAATCACCATATTGGAAATTCGGCGTCCAATCAGATCGGTGTGTAAGTGTCATGGTTTAATGGTCATGGAAACGGGCTGGAAATTATGTAAACAAACAAATACATCTTCATATTGTTATATATAATTATTTGGACATTTAAACACGATAAACTCTAGTTTTAGCGTCGGAATTTGTATGATTCTATGCATAATACAGGTACGTCTATCCTCTATCAAAGTTTTCTAACGAGTCTTTTCTTATTAATATCCTTATAATCAACGTCCCTCTCATCTTAATTCCCTCCTCCTCCTTGTCTGCGAAAGCCTCTTTGTCTAATCTGACGCAATTCTTCTCCTTACGTCCATAATACTTTCACACCGTGTTGGTCCAAAACACTTCCGAGATACGTTTAAACTGTTTTACCTGCTTTTGCCTTCCTATTTTAATGTTTTTTTTTTCTTCTTTTAATTCCTCTTTGCCTAGCGCAATTCTTCTCCTTACGTCCTTACTATTATGGTACCGTGTTGGTCCAAAACATTTCCAGAGATACGCGTGTTCTGTCTGCTCTAGTTTTAATGCCCTCCTATTCTAATGATACGCTTATCCTTTTTCTTTCTAGAGAATCGCATAACCTTTGTTTTATTAATATATTGATTCTCATCCCTTATATCTGTGACATTGAATTTCCAATTCACTATGAAATGCTAGCAGCCCCTCTATTGGCTGACTGACAAACTAAAGCTGAGTCAACAGCAAACTGATTTTAAATGAATTCCCCGCCCACTTTCATTCCTACCTCCAGTTCTTCCCATAATGCCTCTTTGTTCATTTCCTCTGCATACAGGTTGAACAGCAACGGTGATAATGAGCAACCCATGCCTTACATCTCTTCCTAATTTTGCCCATTCCGGACTCCCCGTTCCCCACTCGCACCTGAGCAGTCTGAGACATGTACAGGTTGCGGATTAGCCTCCTGTCCCTATTCCAACCTATACCTATTTTCTGCAGAATACTCATTAGTTTTTCCCAATTCACTCTATCAAACGCTTTTTCGAAATCTACGAAACAGGCAAATACCTCCTGGTTGTGTTCTATATTCCTCTCGATTAATAATCTCATTACTGCAATGGCATCACGCGTACCTCTCCCTTTCCTAAACCCAAACTGATCATCCCCTAAGTAATCATTTGCCCTACTCTCTATCCGTTTGTTTATGATCCTGAGAACAACTTTAGCTGCGTGGGATATCAAACTAATTGTCCTATAGTCCTCACATGATGTAGCCTTTACCTTTTTCGGAATAGGAACTAAAACTGATCTTACAAAGTCTTCCGGCCAGATTCCCTCCTCATAAATACTACGGATCAGCCCATATTGCGTCTTCCTCCTACATTTTCCTAAACATTTCAATAGTTCCGCTAAAGGGAATGTTATCCACCCCCACGGCCTTATTTAGTTTCATCTCCCCTAATGCCCTTTCTATCTCGTCGTCTAGTATGCCTGGATCTAAGCTATCGTCCTCTACGTCATGTTCCTTTTCTATGTCTAACTTTGTTGGTCTAAGCTCTTTACTATACAGTTCTTCTATATACTCCTTCCATCTCTCTTGGATCTTTCCTGCGTCAACTATTACCTTAACCGCCTATTTCCAACTGTTGGCAGATATCTATCTCCCTTTCTTACTTCCCGATAAAGATTTAACTCTGCTTTTCAGCGCATATATATATATATATATATATATATATATATATATATATATAGCGAACAATTATGTATATATATATATATATACATATATATATATATATATATATATATATGTATATATATATATACATAATTGTTCGCTAAACTGCAATCTTTTGTTTCAAAAAGTGTGAAATTTAAACATAGTTTTACTTCGTAATTTAGGTTTACAGAATACTTAAAGATTGATGTATTTTCCAATATCATTTGTTTATTCTAAGATTAATCGTTAAAGAAGCGACAAATCAGTTTTTAACGGTCCCATTAAATCAACAATAACAATTAAAATTGACGACGTGTGAACTGTGAACAAATGAAATGCGTTTTTAAAATTGCGCAAATTACGTGGGGTATAAAAATTATTTGATTAAAACTAAGAAAAACTCCTTTTTTAAAAACAGGTAGCAACCAGTTCTAATAAAAGCGATCGTTAGAAAATAATTCCCTCCATTTTTAGAATTCCTTTATCGATCTGTTAAAACGACTCCATGCCGGTCGTCACCATGGCAACGGTGGATAAACAAGGTCAATACGAATAACATGGCGTCTTTCTTCGAACGACTATTCGCTAAAAAAGCAGTGTTATTGCAAAAGTTTAACTATTTTACGTTATTGAAGTGTTGTGTATGTATTCTAAATTAAACTTTGATATGAAATATTTACTTACGTGGTTAATAAAAAGTCTTAATACACGTATATTACTGTATAATCATATGTAATGTATGTTGAACCCAAATTAAATATTTGTTTATTTCCTTAAGAAAATAAAATATCTCACTGAATACTAATATTTTTAATAGGTAAACTTAAAGGAGATTTAATTAACTTTCGATTAATGTTAACCGTGTTCTTCTAACGTCAATAGTTTTTGATAAATGGAAGGTTTTTTTAAGGGTTGAAAATTAAAAAATAGCGTAAATTAATTTTTTAATAAAAAACTAATAGTTTCTTCAATTTTGAGCAACTTTTTTCCCTTTACAATTTGGCGTTTAATCCATAATTAAGAAGATATGGAGAAATTTAGACTAAAATTATGATAATTACTATGTAGCCATTGATACCAGTATTTTGGTATTATTTTTTATTATATATGATTTAATATTCAAAATGTTTTTTATAAATCTATTTTAAAACCTATAAAAATCACATACGCCGTATTTTAATATATTAATATTGTATCAGGTGTGCAAATTAATTTTTTTACGAAAAAATAACTTGTTTATATCACATGATACAGTAAAACAGTAAATTACAAACCTGTAGACAATGAAATTGTCTTTACAATGGTTGACCATGTATAATTTGTTTATTTAACATGAACAATTTTTGAGAAAATCCTACCTTTTTTAATGGAAAAATTATCACCTTGCCCATTTCTCGGTAGCATACCATTTGTAATATTGATATATATATATATATATATATATATATATATATATATATATATATATATATATATATGGCGATCATTGTTTTACTTATCAATTAAGGTAATGTATTCTTCTGCCATCGTTTGTAATGGACTAAACACCGATTACCCTGTGAAATTAGACCATTAGGTCTAAGATATCTCAATGTATATGCGTGTAAGATTTTTCTCAGAGACTGTTTTTATAAACATTGACAGTTTGAAGTCATTATAACCATTGTAAATACGATTTTATTTCGTAAATATATGTTAAATGTACTGATGGTAGAATACTTATGATGGTATCCTTTGCATATGATATTAAACTCAATCATTAGGTATGAACATGAAC